>NW_005371693.1:2577622-2585164 GCF_000412655.1 Myotis brandtii
TGCTGACCCAATCTGTCCTCTCCAGCTCCAATTTCTCATTTCTGGGCCCTACCATCTGGCACAAAACAGTTATTATTTCTGCAACTCTTTCCCCAGAAAGAGGGGGAGGGCTGCTGCATGAATGATATGAACGCCCATTAAAACTAATATATTCTGTGCTATATGCTTAATTTCTGGACACAAGCAATAAACAAAGACAACACATTGATTTCTGGATTCCAATAGCTTCTATGTGCCAAGGACCAGACTTTGGTGCTCATACTCCTCTGGATTTGAAGATAATTATGTATTTTTATGTGTTTTAGGCTTTAAAGTGAAAACAAAAATAAACTAAAAACAATAGTCTTGTAAATTCTTATTTTATGATTTTTGAAATAGAATAACTAAGATATAATACTTTTATCTGGATAATGTCTTTATTATAAAAACACATCCCCAAAATCTTGGAAGATAAAACTATAGATTTTCAGAGTTGAAAGATTCTCTGTGATAACAAGAAAAAAAAATTGTTTTCCCTATAAATGCTTCCCATTTTATCCCTACCTCTTTGTCTACTTTTTGTCTAAGGACATCAGAAATTGTCTTGTAATTTTTTTTTCGATATTGTCATGTTATGAGGTTTAGAAACTTTAAAATCTAATCTGATTTTTCAAGTTAAATTAAAAACAGTGCACATTTTTGCATATGAAGTAAAACATGTTACAAAATTAATGCTTCCCGATGTTCCAAATATCTTGACAATAACCTATGAAGAGAACCCACCGAATATTTTCTAAGTGATAAGGTTATTTAAATGACAAACTACATTAAAACATTTACTTCAATAGATAGGAAGGTCTCCTCATTGCTCATAATGACTTCAGAGTTGCCTAGAAAATTGGTTCCCACAGTTCTATTTCACTAATGAAGTCATACAAACCATGAGGAAGGTGGCACTGTTGACCCTTCTGTTGCCATATGCCAAATTTTAAAGGTAACATGATAAGAGTTTTGGATACAGAAACAAAGCCAGCCTATGTGTAACCACATAACCAGGGAATGACAAACAAAGATGCTATAGAATGGAAATAGATAATTTCAGACAAGAGGAATGTAAAGTAATCCTTCTTGCCCTGTTTCCTGTATAATAGCATGTTCATACCTTTCTGTTCCCCTTCTTTCCCTTTTCACCTTTAAAGGCAAATAAGGAGCTTTGTTTTGTAACATGGAGTAAAATCACATTAAGAGTGTTGCTAATTCACCCAATTTTCAAATACAATAAGATGTATAAGAACCTCAGTTATGTTATAAAATTACACACCAACCCTTGGAAGAAACATCTCGGCATAGATCCATTAAGAATGCCTCATTAAACATTTATTTACTCTCTTTTTTAACTCAAAAATAGTTAAAATCCCCATAATATTCTTGTTTCCAGTTGAAAAGGCAAGAAAATAATGTAAAATATAGATTCAAATCTATAGATGGAAAATATTTCACATGAATATGCTTTCTCATAAAAATGATAAAATGTACTTAAGAGTTTATGTGATATATTAAGATATTAAAATATTAATTATAGCATAGCTGCATGAACATACTATATATATATATGTGTGTGTGTGTGTGTGTGTATGGTCTGGCCCTCTAGCAACTTCAGCGCGAAATTATAGCTAATTTGCCTACAAACGTCAGGTGGTCATAATAATCTGGCCACTCAATGTATATCTCACCTTACACTCAAAGATCTGAAAATACATTGCAGATATTCATTAAGAATAAAAAATAGCTTTATGAAGAAGGTTAGGAACAGTTAAGCATCACTTTATCGCAGGACAAAATGCAGCCTGATTTAAAATGAAACAATTTTTGCCATATGTACATATTGACAACTTTTAGCAATCAACATCTTTTTATTATAACTAAAATTGGTTTAAGAAGATAATTAAAACAAGGAAGTATAGGAAATACTATAGAAAACATAAGTATAGAAAATTAGTCAAGAATTATCCTTGGTTAAGTCATTTCTTAACAATAATAAAATGAAACACCTTTGATATCATTAAAACCACCACCACCACCACCACCACTACTGGAGATGAAGTTAAAATAGCTGGATTTGGATTTGAAGGCTACTTTTCTTGGTAACTTGTAAAATTATTTTCTTCTTCTGTAAAATGGAGATGATAATTACCATGACAGGGGACTGCTGTGAGAAAGAAGTTAACATTTATAGGTATATTGCTTCCTCTGTGGCAAGCATTCTCTACCCATTTCACATGTATTCACTCCTATGATCGCAACAAAAATCCTATCCAGTAAATATAGATATCTTGCTTTTTATTATATTGATTTTTTTAGAGAGAGAGAGGAAGGGAGAGGGATAGAAAGATAGAAACATCAATGAGAGAAACATCATGGGTTGGCTGCCTCCTGCACACCCTCTGGGGATTGACCCTGCAATCAGGGCCTGTGCCCTGACTTGGAATTGAACTGCGATCCCTTGGTTCCTGGGCTGATGCTCAACCACTGGGCCATGCCAGTCGGCCAGATAGATATCATTCTTTTATAGCTGAGAAAACTGAGGTAAGAGGGATTCAGTAACTACCTAACTAACCCAGTCTGTATGTGGCAGAACCAGGTTATAAATCAATCTGGTTTGAAACCTACACATGTTGACATGGAAAAGCATTGGGTACAAACTAGGACTATTAAGCTGCTATTCCCATCCCCAAAACATCTTCCAAAACCAAGGTGAAGTTATTTTCGGATAACCTACATTTTGTAAAGTATATTCAAATGTTACATGAAGTGACATATATTAAAACATTTGCAATCTATGAAAGGGTATGTACATATAGACTATTACTATTAGAGCTGATTATTGGAAAGAGAGCTTATCTTGGAATGATGGATCACATGTAGGAAGTTGGGATATCTTGCAATAAATCTATCCATCTATAAATAATAGGATATTTTCATAACACACATCAGTTATGGTTCACTCCAAATCTACAATCTCAAAGGACACATTTTGTTTTAGTGAGATGTGTGTGGGGAGGTTTCCTGTGTAGATGATGTTGAAAATAGTAAATGTTTCCCTGAGGGCCAATTAAGCATGATAAATCTCAAGTTGTTCCTCACAAGGCAGGAGAGTAAGCAACAGAGTAAGCAACAAATTGTTTAAAAGTTGTTTTAAGATCATGCTTTCTTACAAAGCTAGTACTTCCCACAGTAACTGTGGCACCACACTTTGATATAATTTGAGTTATTTTTATAGGTTGTGATAGATCTGTCTTTATCAAAAATTCCCATCCAAACCAGATTAATCTTAGGAAGAAAATAGAGACTGTAGATAGCTATTATAGGAGTTCTCTGAAATTGAGACATATTAGTCACAGAATATCTCTCAGGGTCTCTGGGAAAACAAAGTTTGCCTAAAGCAACATACCATGAATCAAACAAGTATTTACCGAGTTCCTAATATATATTTAACTTGTGCAAGAATAACAAAGAGACTTTTTACTTTTACCTATAATATGGGAACAAAAATATCATATAATCACAGAATATTAGAAGGTGCTACCTAAGTATTTCATGATCATATCATCTTGAAAGCATCCTCAAATATGTCTTATTCATCTTTATATTTCTCATGCTAGGTTAGTGTTTTACATGTAACAGGAGCTAAGTTTTATAAAAACTACTTAAACTCTTTGCTGAATCGATGTATAAGAGTGAATGTGCACACAGGTATATGTGTGCCTTAGCAATCAACACTTGAGAAAATAAAGGAGATGGCAATTAAATGGTTTGTTTGGGGCCTAGAAGCATGGATGTGGAAAAATGACTTTTCTGTGGAAAATGGGAAAAGACATCATTCTAGTTGTGTCATTTATCCACTAGTGAAGACAATAGTCATAACTGAGCTTTACATCAAAGGCAGTGAAGATACTTTCTGTCTAAGATAAGAGAGTATATTAACAAAACACCAAGTTTCACCTTATGTAAATCCTATTTCCAACACATACACTGGTCATTGCTACACCTTATCAAATTCTTCCATTTCAAATAGGCTTTTACTGTCCTTGAGGTTAACAAAAAAATAATATTTGTTTACAGCAATGCTAATATTTACCAATAAAATAATTTTCCAGTATAAATGGCTTTCCTTTCCAAATAATTTCACTAACACCCTAGGAATGAGTCTCATTGGACTTTGTGACCATCCTTGAACATAATGGAGAGCTGGGTGGGGAGAGTGTGCTGATGGACTACCTTACCTGCAATTATTGCTCTTTCCTATGGGACTGGGGAAGGAGAGATGGGAAGAGAGACAGTCAGCCTCACCAATATTTAATGTCTTACAAGACAAGGAGGTGTAGTATCACAAAGACAAATCAGGGCATTATTCCATGAGCAGAAGGAATGGATGTTTTTCAGGCAAATACAGCACATGTCCATTTTATACATTCCTACATATTCATCCTACATTGCTTATTTATTTCATCATGCTAAGCATCTAGGTCAGAAAATTCCTGTCAGAAACTAGACATCTAATTCCACTGTGTAAAGGAAGCATGTTTATAATCTGTCTTTTGATCTCCATTTCAAACACCATAGTTTTAATTCAGGTTCAAGTTATTGCCATCCTGGACTACTTCATTTGACATTGGACTTAGCAATGATATTTTGGATTTGACACCAGAGATATGTCTACAGATCTCTCTCTCTCTCTCTCTCTCTCTCTCTCTTTCTCTCTCTCTCTCCCCATCCATCCCTCTCTCCTTCCCTCCCTCCCTCCTACAGAGATGCACTGTAGCATAGATACTACTTGGCTTACATGTGAAAGAGTGCAGCTGTATTTTTGCTTTCTTGACTTGAATATTACCACAAAATAACAAGGAAAATTAGAAATGCAAAATCTTGATTTAATAAAAGTTAAATAAAACTGCATCCCCATCTGCAATATATGAGGATAACTGAAAAGCTCAGCAAAGACAATAGAGATCATCTAAGCTATCCAAAGAGTGGTGACCACCAGGCTGGTGTTGCTCAGTGTTGAGCATTGACCCATGAACCAAGAAGTCACTGGTTTGAGATCAATTCAGTCCCTGGGTTTCAGGCTCGATCCCCAGTAGGGGGCATGCAGGAGGCTGCCCACTGATGATGTTTCTCATTGAGGTTTCTATCTCTTTATCCTTCTCCCTTCCTCTATCTCTAAAAATCAATAAAAACATATTTTAAAATAATTTTTAAAAGAGTGGTGACCAAAAGAAGTGAAAATTGGTCTGATCTCAAATTTCTCCAGAGGAAAAAAAAATCTAGGAGACAGAGGAGTTCCAATACAAAATACATAAACAAAGAAAAACCTGACCAAGAATTATATAAACAGTCAAACTATAACTCATATTAAAATAAAATAAAGTAAAAAAAAATTTAAGATTCCATAACTCATAACTCCTTCCATAAAAAATTACTAGAGAACAAAATTCAACTAAACAAAAAATGACTGGAAAAACTACTGTCTAAGAAATGGCAAAAAAAAAGTATAATTTATTTCACTGTAGGGCAAACTAAAATAAGTATTTATGGGTAAATAACAGAATATTTGTGTAATAAACCTTAATAATGCAGAAATAACACAAAGTTTGAAGGAAAGGCATAACGAAATTAGAAGACAGTATAAACATACTGATTTCACTATATTTTACAGTAAGGAGAAACATGGTATCAGTTAAAAGTGATAAATTAGAAAAAATAACTAAATATGAGCATATAGGTGAAGAGTAAGAAGATATTTTTATATCCTAAAATTAAGTAGGGAAACTTAGAGAGGAAAATGGAGGGAATACACATATAATCATTGCATTCTTGCTCATAGTGTGAAATAAATTTATATAAGTACATAAAATATAAAACTGTAGATAAAATATAAAATTACTGGTATTTATGTAGATTCAATGCAATCCCAATCAAAATTCAAGCATTTGTTTTTCAAAAAAAGTCAAGCCATATTCTAGAATATATAAAGAAATGCAAAAAACCAAGGGCTGCCAAGGAAATTTTAAAGCAGGATAAAAAGAAAAAAGAAAAAGTAAAAGACTTAACACTACCAGATATCAAGACTTATTATAAAAAGACTAGAGGCCCGGTGCATGAATTCGTGCACCAGTGGAGTTCCTTGGCCTGGCCTGCAGGACTGGGCTGAAACAGCTCTCTGACATCCCCGAGGGGTCCCTGATTGCAAAAGGGTGCAGGCCAGGCCGAAGGACCCCACCAGTGCATGTTCGGGGCCGGGGAGGAACACGGGAGGTTGGCCAGCCAGGGAGGGACCACAGGAGGGCTCCAGGGTGTGTCTGGCCTGTCTCGCTCAGTTCTGATTGGCCAGACCCCAGCAGCAAGCTAACCTACAAGTCAGATTGTCTGCCCCCTGGTGGTCAGTGCATGTCATAGTAACTGGTCGACTGGTTGACTGCCTCCTGGCAGTCAGTGTATGTCATAGTGAGTGGTTGAGCAGCCTTAGCATATCATTAGATATTATGCTTTGATTGGTTGAACGGCCGACCAGTAGACCGGACACTTAGCATATTAGGCTTTTATTATATAGGATAATGTGGTATCAGCACAAGCATTCACTTATTAATCCATAGCACTCAATGGTGAATCCTGAAACAGACATGTATGATTAAGGTGGCACCACAGTGCAGTTGAGAAAATGGTGCATTTTTCAATAAGTAGTTATGTATCAACTAGTGTATTAGGTTTATATGGTGCCACAAGAAATTATCGCACATTTAGTGGCTTAAAATAATCCAAATGTATTACTTTCCACTTCTGTGGGTATAGGTAAGGTGAATTGGCCCTCTGCTCAGGGCTTCACAGGCTGCATTGGAGGTGCAGGTCAGGGCTAGAGGCTGAGTCCTCTTCTAGACACCTGGCTGTTAGAATTCATTTATTGCAGTTGATAGACACTCAGCTGATAGAGACCACCTGCCATTCCCTCACATATGGACCCCTCTCCAAAATGGCAGTTTACTTTTTCAAAGCCAACAGGAAAATTTTTCTCATGCTCTGAATCTCTCCCTTAAAAAACAAACAAACAAACAAACAAACAAATAAAAAAGTACTTCTGAAGGGCTAATCTGATTAGATCAGATTCTCTTCAGTTAATCTCCCTCTTAATTAAATCAAAGTCAACTGAATTGAGGCCTTAATGACATCTGAAAAATTACTTCACATTTGTTTTATAACCTAACTTAACCAAGAGTAAAATCCATTATGCTTATAATTCTTCATACACTCTAGGGAAGGAGATTATACTAAACTAGAGGCCTGGTGCACAAAAATTTGTGCACTCAGGGGGGGAGGGGGGTCCCTCAGCCCGGCCTGTGCCCTCTCGCAGTCTGGGACCCCTCAAGGGATGACCACCTGCTGGCTTAGGCCCGCTCCCCGGGGGATGGGGCCTAAGATGGCAATCAGACATCCCTCTGGCAGCCCGGCAGCCCTCAGGGGATGTCCACTTGCCAGCGGGGAGCAGGCCTAAACTGCAGTCGGACATCC
>NW_005371693.1:2585588-2597741 GCF_000412655.1 Myotis brandtii
ACCTCTCCTTTTTTTCTTTTTTTTTTTATTCTGAGATTTTTTTACCTTCTATACCTGTCACTGGAGCTGAGAGCCGGCTTTAGCTCTGAGGCTTGGCTCCAGCTCTGAGACCTCTGCTGCTGAAAGCAGGTATCTGGGTTTGTTTGGCTTCTATAATTGAAACACTGTTGCAGCTCCAGCTCCGAGAGGCCGGCTGGCTGAAAGCAGGTATCTGGAGCTTGTTTAGCTTCTATAATTGCAACATTGTTTCTTAGACTGCAGCTCAGAGGCCGGCAGAGGCAGGCGGGGAACCTTGGCTTCCTCCATCACCGGGGCAACCAAGCCTCATGTTCGCTTCAGCTGCCTGGCTGCCGGCCGCCATCTTGGTTGGCAGTTAATTTGCATATCGCCCTGATTAGCCAATGGGTAGGGTAGCGAAGTTACAGTTAATTACCATGTTTCTCTATTATTAGATAAGATACCAGGGGTAGGTAGCTCAGAGGACATCTCGGAATTCTCCCATCACACTGGGTATCCATAGAGACAAAAAGGAAGGTAAACCCCTAACTCACTATATACACAAAACTCAATTAATTCTCATCTCACCCTATAAATAAAAATCAATGCATTGCAGATTTAAGTGTCAAAAACATGATGCTTTAACAAAGTGCCAGATGATATCTTGGTGATCTTGTTTTAGGCAAATATCTCTTAAAAGAGAAAAAATACTAACAAAGAAAAATCATATTTTGGATGATTTCAAAATTTAAAAAAATTTTTTATTAAAACATAATAAAAATAATCAAAAGGCAAACCCAAAGTGTGAAAAGACATTTATAATGTATATATATAATCAACAAAAGGCTCATCTACAATATATAAAGAACACCTACAAATCACTATGGAAAACAGAAAATTCAGTAGTACGCTGGGCAAAAGACTTGGAAAAGCAATTGAAAAGACATATGTAAATGGAAAATAAACATGAGAAAGGTGTTCAACTTGATTAACAATCAGAGAAATGTAAGTGAAAAACAATATAATATAAGAATATTCACCAGAGTGGCTAAAATTTAGAAAAGGATTAAAATGCTAAGTATTTTAGAGCATATTAATGAACTGGAAAAAACTTAAACAGTTCTGGAAAACTCTAGTCAGTGCCCACTAAATAGAGTATATTCATATCCATATGTAGCAATCACACTCTTAGGTTACACTAACAAATATACATATACCCAAACATAGATGTGACATAAGACAGACAGACCAGCTTGTTCCTAGCAGCAATGTTACTAATATCTATAAAATATATGCTACCCAACTGCCCTTCAATAGAAGACTTGATAAATTCTGGTATATGTACACAACAGAGTAATATTCAGAATGAGAATATACAACAATGAAATAAACATCCCAAGCACAAAGTTTATCAAAATAAGTCACACAAAGAAAACACAGTGATTATATAATTTACATATAGTCCCAAAATAACAGGCAGAACTAACCTATGCTACTAGAAGTCAAGATAACGTTACCCTTAATAGTGGAAACAGCTGAAAGGAAACGTGAACAGGTTATTGAGGTTTGAGTTGAAAAAAAATATATAATGTAAATGAACAAAATCATAAAAAAACTAGAAGAAAATATGATGGAATCTCAAAGTAGAGTATATCTTCCTAAGTGTATTTCATTACTTAGAATACACACGAGAAAAGCTAGACAATACCTACACACAAGCACGCACACACACACACACACACACACACAAAATCTTCATGACCAAAAATAGCCAAAATCAAAAACCAAGAAACACTATACAAAAATTAAAGGTCATAGGGATCCTGGTTATAAATAGCCACATAAGAAAATCCTGAAGTCACCTCCTCACACCAAATCCATACACACCAAATCTAGATACACATGAAACAACTTATTCTGATAGATAGATAATAGATAGATAGATAGATAGATAGATAGATAGATAGATAGATAGATCTGTTGGCGACACTTAGACTTCTTGGAATCAAGTGAAGAGAGACAGCCCGCATGGAAACAGGTAGGAGAGGAAAGGCGGGTACACAACATTAACACCGACCTCAACGCAGAGCAGTCCACAGTCCGGAGGGACCTCAAACCCCCAGCTGCTCCTTGTGGAGCGAAGCATTGAACCCCACTTTGGGCAGTCTCAACTCTTAGGCCCTGCACCTGAGGGACAAGCCCTCAAAATATCTGGCTTTGAAAACCAACAGCAAACCCACAGGCTGGAGCCACCGAAGCACCAGTGTGCGCAAGGACTCACCGCAAGACCCAGCGTGGATTGGCCAGTGGAGGGGTGCCAGGACTTTGTATGGAGGATGCTGGTCCGCAGAGGTTGGCCTGAGCGAGGCATCTGATTGACACACATCTGGGGCCTGCTGGATACTCTCAGGGGTGGAGACTGGCTGCACCATCTTTCTGCTCTGCTCTCGCTCTTTCCCACCATGCCCCCTCTAGGGGAGCCATCTTTTTCCTCTCTTCTTTCTTTTTTTCTCTTTGGTCTTTCCTGGCTGGTGCTGTCTCTATGCTCTCCCTCTGCCCTGCTCCACTGCGCTAGCATCTTCCAAGGGCAGCTTTGACATTCGTCTGATGCCCGCATTTTTGCAGGTGCCAGGACACATCTCCATGGCCTGGTTCTGCTGGCCAGCGGGGCTTTCAGTTGCGGGTGCCGCAGGAGGATAACCATTGGAGAAAGGGTTCTTCAGTGGTCACCCGATAAGAGCACGGCCAGAGGCAACAGATCCAGGAGCTCATTCTTTCTGGGAAAGAGGTCTATTAGCATCTGATCTGCTGGCAGGCTGCTGATGGAAAACATCTGAGGACTGAAATCCTTCCCAGAGACCCCAGAACACAAGTGCAGGTGCAGGCACAGCAAGAGAGCTCTATGCTCGAAAGAGAGCGCTGTACTCACACAGGTGTGATGCTTCCTCTGCCAATCCCTAGAATGCAAGTATCTCCCTGAAAGGAGCTTTTACACAGGCCTGATGCACCTGCTTTTTTTTGCTGCCACCAGGAGACATCTTTTAATCTCCTGGCTCAGATGGCCATGGACGTTTTCCTGGATCACACAGGACTATAAATATCAAAGAGAAAGTTCTTGGCAGGTTACCACCTCCTGGGTACTTCACAGACAGACACACCCTCAGTCTTTTGTGAAAGAGGCCTACTTGCTTGTCTCTGAGCTTCAGTTTGAAGCAGGCTTCAGCTTTGGCACACATCTAGAGGCCTACAGACTTCAAATTCTATTACAAAGCTGTAGTGATCAAAACAGTGTGACATTGCCATGAAACCAGAAATATAGCTCACTGGAACACACTGGAGAGCCCAGATATAAACCAACACCTATATGGTCAATTAATTTACAACAAAGGGAGGAAGAATATACACTGGGGAAGGGGTAGTCTCTTCAAAAAATGGTTTTGGGAAAATTGAACAGCGAAATGCAAAAGAATGAAACTCAATCACTCTATACACTCTATACTCCATTTTGAGAACTAACTCAAAATGGATTCAAGACTTGAATGTAAGAACTGAAACCATAAAATTCCTAGATGAAATCCTAATTAATAAGCTCCTTTGTGATGATGACTTTTTGTATTTGACACCAAAAGCAAAGGCAACAAAAGTAAAAATCTACAAGTGAGACTCAAACTAAAGAGCTTATGTGCAGCAAAGAAAATCATCCACAAAAGTGAAAAGGCAGCCTAATGAATGGGAGAAAATGTTTGCACTTCATTCAACTGATATGAAATTAATATCCAAAATATACAAACAACTCATCAACTCTGTAGCAACACACACACACACTCTAATTAAAAAATGGGCTTGAATCTGAATACACATTTTTTCCCCAGAAGCCATAGAGATGGCCACCAGGTACATAGAAAGATGCTCAACATTTGTAATCACGAGGGAACTACAAATCAAAACTCCAGGAGCTATCCATTCTAAAATAGAAGGCATTCCCAGTGGGCATAAATCACTAAACTGTATGAAACTTCATATTTACCACTATCAATTACCCTCCATTCTCATGCTTAAATTATTCATGTTTTGCAAGTTATTTTGTCTGCAAGATGAATAAAGAAAATCGTTTTCTATTTTTAGGTTCAATTTGCATATACCCTTACCTGGTTCATTTTCTTAAAGATACGGTAAGAATCATTTAGAATGGAAATGAAAATTTATCTTATGAAAAATCAACTTCAAATAGTTCAAATCAATAGACCAACTGAAAAACAGATTTGCAAGTTTTTTGTTTTTTGTTTTGTGGAAGTCCCTTGTACTTGATATTGATAAAATTTAAACTGGGGTAAGAGATCAACTATAGGACTTGTGTGCATGCATATGTGCATAACCAATGGACACAGACAGTAGGGGGGTGAGGGTATGTGCTGGGGTTTGGGGGTGGCCGGGGAAAGGTCACTGGGGAAAAAGGAGACTTATATAATAATTTAAAGAATGAAGAATTTTAAAAAATCAAAATTTGGGGAAAATTTTATTTTTTCCTCATTGAATATGTAGTACTTGCCTATGGCCAAAATGCCTTTAGCTCCTTTGTGTGTTCCATTGAATAGATTAAAATAGGGAATCTGGTTAGAATGTTTACTTTATGCTCATAATGTTTTTATAAATACCTAATATTCAGAGTTGTCTATTTATACTAGGAGGTATATGATGTCCATTTTTGAGAATTATGAAAGCCAGTGAGAAAATCTTGCAAAGTTCCACAGCATGACACTTTGGTACCATTATTCCTGACAGGAATAATATCCTATATAATAAAGAGGTATATGCAAATTAACCTTTATGCCCTCACAAGATGGCTGCCTATGACCAGGCCAGCAGGGGGGTTAGTGAGGGATGACCAAATGACTGAACAAGTAGGCTGTGTGGGATGACCAGGCCAGCAGGGGGGTTAGTGAGGGATGACCAAATGACTGAACAAGTAGGCTGTGTGGGATGACCAGGCCAGCAGGGGGGTTAGTGAGGGATGACCAAATGACTGAACAAGTAGGCTGTGTGGGATGACCAGGCCAGCAGGGGGGTTACCAGGATTGTGAGAGGGATGTCTGACTGCCGGTTTAGGTCCGATCCCAGGGTTCGGGCCTAAACCGGCAGTCAGACATCCCCCGAGGTTTCCTGGATTGGAGAGGGTGAAGGCTGGGCTGAGCCACCCCCCCCCTTGCCATGCATGAATTTCATGCACCAGGCCTCTAGTCAGTTAAATGGTTTTCTACAAGCCCAGTAGTGTAGCTCAGTGGTTTGAGCATTGACCACATGCCTGGGTTGCAGGATCCATCCCCAGTGGGGGGTGCACAGGAGGCAGTCAGTCAATGATTCTTTCTCATCATTTATGTTTTATATCTCTCTCTCCTTCTCCCTTCCTCTCTGAAATAAATTTAAGAAATTTGTCTGCCATTAAAAAAACAAAACCCAAAAAACAGCATTAGTAAATTTTGAATGAGCCCTCACCTATGTGTCCAGCACTTCAATAAGTGCTTTTCATGGTTTATCTCATTTAAACAACAAACACAAGACAGAGTCAATTGGAATGATCTTTTTTTAATTGTATATTTGGTAAATATAAATTTGAAATTCCAAACAGACCTAGAATTTATTTCTCAAATATTATATGGAATCAGCTTTCCTATTTTATGGATAAGGGAACATTAATTAGATGATTATCATTTAAGATTCAAGTCTATATCTATAAATGAAGACAAAATATAGCTAGATAAATATTTTGGAGGGGGTGCAGGGGATATTGAGTTCAGATAAAGACAAGAATATCTTTCCAGTATCTTAATAGAGGAGCACCAAATTTCATCAGAACTGAAAACTTTTTCCACTCAGCATTTCAGTAGCCCTTTAGATATCAATTCTACTTTGTTCTTAATGTTTTTTTAAAAACTAAACTGGTAAAATGCAAACAGTATTTGGTTATGTTTTTCAAAGTGTTCCAAATATGTCTGTCTTTGAAGCCTGGCCAATATCCATGAGCCATGGGTACATACAAAAAATAGTGTCATCTTCTGATATATAATAGTGTCATGATCTTGGAGAGATTCCTCCAAGCATTTAATCTATCAGCTTTAATGGCTATGTTTTCCTTAAAAGTGTTGATGTGGAGCTTAAACATAAAGCTTTGTTGATAGGAAATTTTCCCTGTTACATGGCTGTTAGCATTGCAGTGATAATTTGATTAGGAAATCAATATTCAAGTGCATATTTTGCTTTGCTTTATCTAGAAATAGTTATGTTTCTAAACCCCTACTTGTAACAAATATTAAATAAATATTTATGCAGAATGTCTGCTTTAATGGTTTCTTGGTTCCTTAGATGCCTAATTTTGGGAAAAGAGTTATTTGAGTGACAAATTATAAAAATGAATGAGGTGGTATAGCATGATACCAGTTCGTGTCGATGCCTGTCTCCACGAGTTAGTGGCTGTGTAATTTTTGACAAGCTACTCAAACTCAAAACCCCAAATCTCTCTTTCCTTCTTTGTAATTCAGGAATGAACAGAAGTGAACTGTTCAGACATTGGAAATAGTGAATGGAAATGTATATGAGGGATTTTGAATAGTGCTGGGTATATTTTATGTGCTCATTGCGTGTTCAGAGGAAACTAACCTATGAGATTCTTCCCAAGAAAGGGATTCCTTGCTAAGCCAAGTTCAGAAACCACTGTATAATATATTCCCATACTTAGAGTTTTACAATAAACATTAAGTGTGAATATTTCTGCATCACAAAAGTCTGTTGAACTCTTTAAGATGTGTGCAGTTCTCCCACTGTGTCCATGGACCTAGAAATTAAATCAAAACCTGACTTCTTAGTGTTTGATTGAGTTTACATTTTCCAAGATACATAACTGGATAAATATAATTATAGCAATCACATCTGAAGATATCAATATGAAAATAATGACCGATAGTTTAACATACCTATCTCTGCAATCTCTCTATCTTCATCTTCCAAATATTTTTTCCTGGTATCTTTAGACACTAGAATTATAGTGATTATTATTCTACAAGATGAACATGCTTTAGAAAGATATCACTTCCAGTGTTTCCTCTCTTATTTCATTCTAGGTCAGTGGTTCTCAACCTTGGCTGCACATTGGAATCACCTGGGAATCTTTTTAAAATCCTGATTTCTGGGCCTCATCCTCCGGAAATTCTGTTTCTTTGTTATGGGGTGGGGCCACAACATTAGTAACAAAGAAACAGAATTTCCGGAGGATGAGGCCCAGAAATCAGGATTTTAAAAAGATTACCAGGTGATTCCAATGTGCAGCCAAGGTTGAGAACCCCTGTTCTAGATATTGAATCCAATATCTTGACACACATCAAAATGCCATCCCATTAATTGTCAGTCCATTTACCAGCATTTCAGCTATCTGGATTATTTTCAGTAGATACTGGATTGCCCTTTTCCTTGCATGCTATATCATGACTTTCTTTTTACAACCAAATGTAATTGCAGGTATAGAATAAAACTGTGGTCTCTGGCTCCCCCCTCCCCCATCACAACTGTTGCAAATATTCAAAATCACAACTCACGCTATTAATTTCAGCTGATATTTTCAACTCGCTTAACCCAGCACTTACATCCGACAGCTGTAAATGCTTTCAGCCATAATAAATCTCTGCCTGACTTCCCAAAGCAAACAGTGTTGAGGAGAGTGATCTCTCCAATAACATTTTGTCAGCTCAAATCACCACCACAGCATAAGTGATTCAGACAGTCTGAACTGACTCCAGGCTTCCCAACCTCCGGTCCTTATTTCCTATTTTCTTTTACTTATGACCTGTGCTTAATATTGCAAAGATTCTGAAAATGCACTGTTGATTCCTCAGGACTGGCTGAATGCCCATGTAATGGGGTTTTTCTTCTCTCTCTCTCTCCAAGAAGATTCTGCATCGTGGCCTGTTTAGTCTGTGATTCATATGAAAACCAAGTTTATTCAGGTCTGCTAATTTTGAAAAAATTGAGTAAATTGTAATGCCACAAAATTAAAATCTTAATAGTAAATCTCTGTTCCTATAAAGCAAGGGTAACAAAGGGATTTCCCTCGATGTGCTTAACATTAATTCTAGAGATTGTGATGTCCACACGGCATATCCCTCTCTATCATGCATGTCATAAATAATGAGCTGAGTGAATTAATGAGCTTCCTTGGAGTTGAGTACCGTGAACAGAAGCTAGGTCAAGCTATGTGAGCCTGGGAGAAAAAAATGTATACATTATCTAAAACTATGCTTTTCAAATAGCAAGTGATTTAGCAAGAGCACAGGACCTTTGTGTCAGATTGATCTATCTTCAAATCCTGGCTCTGCCTCTTACTAACAGTTTGACCATGGACACATGGGCCTCTGTTGCCTCATCTCCAAGCTAGGGGTATTGTTACCTGCCTAATAAAATAAAACAAAATTTATTTTCTTATTATTGCTGTTAGCCGTGTTTATATTTTTAAACCAGACTTTGCTATTGATTTGGGATGAGGTGTTACTCCAAAGCCATTAAAAAACTTATAATATTCCAAATAACTCAGCCACTGTAGGCCTTTTTTGTCCAGTTTTACTAAGATATGATATTGTATCAGTTTAAGTTGCACTATTAATCGTGAAATAATTGCCACAATAAATTTAGTTAATATCCATCACCTTGTATACTTAATTTTTTCTTGTGATAGAGTTTTTCTTTTATTTATTGATTAAGGTATTACATGTGTCCTTATTGCTCCATTGCCCCCCACCCCTCCCAACTCTTGCCCGCACCCCCCTGTTGTCTGTGTCCATTGGGTAGGCTTATATGCATGCATATAAGTCATTTGGTTGAACTCTCCCTCTTACCCTCCCCCTCCCCTACCTTCCCTCTGAGGTTTGACAGTCTGATTGATGCTTTTCTGTCTCTGGATCTGTTTTTGTTTTTCAGTTTATGTTGTTCATTATATTCCATAAATTTAAGATGCAATCACTTTATAGAACTTTACTTTGAATAATTTTGCTTAAAAATGAGCATCCTTTATCCTCCCAAGCTATTCCAGAAAACATATTTTGGCACTATTTATTATTTAATTTAAATCAAATCACATGATAATACCTATTATTTTTATTATCCCTATACTAAAATCATCACATTTATTAAATGATGGTACATATAGATACTACTTTATTTAATTATTAGATAAACAGAAAAGGTCAGTATTATTATGACTCTTTTATAAATAAGAATGCTAAATATCTGCTAACTTAAGAGCTAATAGTTGTAAAAGAAAAGGTTGACCCATCAATGGAAAGTCTTTAAACATTTTTTAAACTATTATTCAATATTAATTTTGAAACAAAACTGAAAAATCACTTAAGGGAGGTATATGCTACAATGATTAAGAACCTGGATGCCTGGATTCAAATTCCCCATTCTGTCACTTACTCACTTTACTAATACATAAGTTATTTAATCCCTCTAGGCATTAGTTTCTTCACCTATACATTACAGATAATAAGAGAATATATGTTACAGGATTTTTGTAGGACTTAATGAGCTATTACATTGCTTATATCAACACAGTGCATAACAATTGCTTTCAAAATGTTAGCATTATTATTTTTAGCAAAGAAGCATACTGACTACTAGGAAGTTTACTACATTTGCCTACGGTCACACAATTAGTTCATAATAGACGCTGTATTGTACTCAGAACATCAGAGTCACATTGCATTCATTTATTCAATAACAAATATATGTTGTTTACTATGCACATCATGCTAGGGATTGAGAAAGAAAGGATGAGTAAAACAAATTATGTTGTAAGATTTTACAGTCTCAAATTGGAAAAATAGAATTACATGAATGACATCATATGTGTGGGTGCTAATGTATGCAACTCAATAGGCCACCTACGGGAGGACCTACTCTAGGGTCAGAGAAGCTTCATGGGAAAATTACCTCCAAGAAAAAAAAGTGAAAGACTAAAGAATGGTCAGCATTAGGCAAAATGGCCAGATTGTTCCACAACTTCACTATTTCAAACCTATACTAGTTTGCACATCTAGAGAAATATTAATGAGCAGAGGTCCTATGAAAAATGGTGAGACCCATGATAATTCTATAAACTCAGTATTTTTAATAATATTAATATAAAGTGCATAAAATTCTGAAGCTTCACCCCCCCCCCTCTCTCTCTCCCCCCTCTCTTTCTCTCAAAGGATTAATGACTGTTTATAGAACTCTAAGCAATTCCTTTTCAAACTCAGGCCATCTAAGTGCAAAGTGTGATTAATAACCCTGTAAAGCTAAATGTTTGATTATATGGGGGGAAAAGAAAGTTGCTACTGTTGGTACAAATGGACTTGGAGTGTAACAGAAAGAACATTGAAAAGAAGAAAAAACATACATTATTCCTCCTTGGCTCTGGTTATTTAAAATACACTCCAACTTTTTTGTTTGTTTATTTGTTTAGAGAACAACTATTTCTGTTCCTCAAAGAGTTGAAGGTAAACATCAAATTATTCTGTTTTGGGACACCTCAACTTTATTGAATCTTTAAAAAGTATGAAAGAGAGGGGGGGAGGGGCAAGATTAACACTTGGCTGTGGCTTTGGCAACTAGGAGAAAACAGTAATGCTGAAGATAGTTTTCGTGATAGATGTAGACTCATCTTTCAGTAACTACAGTAGTACCCTTTTAACTTTAGGATCTTATTCTTTTGGACATGAAGCCCATCAGACAAGGCAATAATTCTGTTAAAGCTATCTCATTTGGATTTTCACAGAGTATTGAGAGTAACAGTAGAATTTTCATCACATTCCACTTTTGTAAACACACTAGGTAACTAGATAACTGAATCTGGTTTCCTTCAATTCATACCCTGTATGTCAGTGTATACTAGTTCAATGCTTCTTTTCTTCCTAAAATTCATATGTCATTTACAGAATTTAATGTTGTTCTATGATCTCCTATGATTATTAAGTTTATGCCATGTTAAAAAAAATGAGCCAGCCCAAGATGATTAAATAAGAAATAAAGGATAAAATCTTTGCCCCAAGCAATACTTGGTTCACAGTGTACCACTGATGTTTAAGACTTTATCCCACTCCCCCCCCAAATTTTTATTACATTTACTTTATCCATTTCACAAACCCAAAGTCAGACATTAAATTATATATAAAGAAAAATGGTCAAACATTTGTAAAAATTAACTACTCCTCACTTATATATCCAAAAAGTTTAATAATAATCATGCTTTCAACATAAAGTGTATACTGAGATGTTTTAGCCTGTCACATTTTATTCCTTTGTTTATAGAAAAACAAAAGCAATAATAACAAAAGAGTTAATGGTTATATAACCCTTATTATATACAAGACACTTCTAACAACACAATTACATGCAAAGTGCTTAGAATATAATTCAGTGAAGTAGATACTATCTTTATCCCCATTTTACATGTGGGTGAGTAAACTGAGGGACAAAAAATATTACTTAAGTTGCTCTTTACTGTAATCCCATAGTGAGACCGTAGGCTTCTAAAGACACCTAATACTACAATAAATTTTGTAAAAGAATTATCCTGGAGTTAAGTACATATGGAACTAATGGTTTTGATGACTCAGTGAAACAGTGACAATATATTCTTTGAGTGTGGATTATAAACATGAACTCACCTCTTTCAGCTCTTTGTTCATATGTTGTCCCCTACGGGAAGCCTCCATGGCATGCTCTCTAAAATGATAACCATCTCATGTGCATTCCTTTTCTCTTATTTTTGTCTAAAGCCTTTATAAACCGTACTAGTAGCCCGGTGCATGAAATTCATGCACATTAAAAGGGAATTAATTAGCAGAGATATTTTAATATTGCTATTTGCCCTTTCTCTACAATAGAAGTGTGAGAGATGAAAGGAAATTAGTAAAATGTATATGAAAATAATATATAAATTTATTAATAAATAAACAGTAACAAAAGGATATAACAACAGAGGCATGATATAAAAACGACAAAACCATGATATGAAAACAACAAAAACATGATACAAAAACAACAGTGATGCAAACAATGACTGATAAAGTGATTAAACTTACTCTAATATCTCCCTGTACACCACATTAAGAGTGAAAACACTTTCAG
>NW_005371693.1:2599167-2601141 GCF_000412655.1 Myotis brandtii
CTCCGAGGGCGGGTTCCTGCCTGAAACCTTGCCCTCTGGGGAAACAGCTGGGGGAGGGCACAGCCATTTCCAAGACGACCTCTGCAAGACTGACTTCCTTCCGGTTGGTCGAGCTTCGGGAGGTGATGTTACACCCAGGGTTTTTATATAAGTAGATAACTACTAGATGAGCTTTTTTACACTTTTAAAATTGTGAGTCTCTTTTCACCAGAATATAAACCCCATGAGGGCAGTATTCTTCAGCTAACACCTTGCAAGGTGTCTGGATAAATTGTGGAACTCCAAAAATGTTAGGGGAATGCATATATAAATGAATGAATATGTTGGCAATTTTTCCTAACCTATAAATACTATGGAGATTATTTATATACTAGAGACCTGGTGCACGAAATTCATGCATTGTGGGGGCGGGTTCTCTCAGCCCAGCCTGCACCTTCTCTAATCCGGGACCCTTGGGGGGATGTCTGACTGCCAGTTTAGGCCCGATCCTCAGCTGGCAGTCAGACATCCCTCTCATAATCGGGGACCACTGGCTCCTAACTACTCACCTGCCTGCCTGCCTGATCACCCCTACCTGCCCCCTTGCTGGCCTGCTCACCTCCAACTGCCCCCCTGCTGGCCTTGTCACCCCTAACTGCCCCCCCTGCTGGCCTGGTCACCCCTTACTGTCCCCCCTGCCAGCCTGGTCACCCCAACTGCCCCACCCACCAGCCTGGTCACCCCTTACTGCCCCCTCGCCAGACTGGTCACCCCCTACTGCCCCCCCTGCCGGCCTGGTCACCCCCAACTGTCCCCCTCTGCCGACCTGGTTGTCCCTAACTGCCCTCCCCTGGTCCCCCCCTGCCCCCCCTGCCGGCCTGGTCACCCCACGCAGCCTGCTTCTCAGACATTTGGTCATCCCTCACTAACCCCCCGCTGACCTGGTCGCCCCACACAACCTGCTGCTCAGTCATTTGGTCACCCCTTACTACCCCCCCTGCTGTCCTAGTCACCCCATCCAGCCTGTTCGATCATTAGTTTGGTTGTGATGGTTGCTTAGGCTACTATATATTGTATTTTAATATGTAAATTATTTGCCACAATCTAGTCAGGCTTTTATTAAATATTGTAATAAATAATTATATTATTTAGTGAGTGTTTCTAATACATAAGTAGGGAGCCTCAATTTAGAGTTTAGTTTATTTCAATCATTGGAAGAAGTTTGACTTTGGAAATGTTTATCCCTGGTCAACTTTAACATGTCACCCCTACTAATAATAAGGGAAAATTGGAGAAAGAAAAGACTATTGAGCTGTGCCTAATAGCCCTTTGTCTTGTGAAATATATATATATATATACACACACACATATTAGAGGCCTGGCACACAAAATTGTGCACTGGTATGGTCCCTAGGCCTGGCCTGTGATCAGGGCCATCTCCCCCGCAGCCACCCACCCCTGGTTCCCCATTCATCATTGGGTGATTGGAGCCTTCCGGCCTGAGGAAGGACTGAAAGGTTGGCCATTCCTGCCCATTCACCAGCCCCTCCTGCTGCCACCAGTTGCCCTCTGTGTGTGGAGCAACTGGCAAGGTGGGGGCCTTGGCCTGGCACCACCCATGTCCGAGGTCACCCAACCCCAGTCCCCTGTTCCCCATAGGGCGATTGTTGGCCTGTGGGCTGGGGGCAGCTCCTGCATTGAGCATCTGCCCCCTGGTGGTCAGTGTTCATCATAACAACCGGTCATTCTGCTCTTCTGTCAATTTGCATATTACCCTTTTATTATATAGGATTAGAAATGTTAGGGGAATCTACACTAATAAAAGAGAAACATGGTAATTGGCGTACGACCGCTACCCTTCCCATTGGCTAATCAGCATATCCTTATGCAAATCAACTGCCAACTAAGATGGCGGTTAACCGCCAACAAAAATGGCGGCTAATTTGCATATGCCCAGGCGAAAGGGGAAGGACTGAAGAATGGTGATTGGCAACC
>NW_005371693.1:2602306-2616228 GCF_000412655.1 Myotis brandtii
CCCCCCGAGTGCACAAATTTTTTGTGCACCGGCCTCTAGTGCATATATAAAAAGCTGGAGATATATACTAGTATATAAATCCAGCTTTTTATAATCAAATTACAGCATAACAATGTTGTTCCACTATCAAATAGTTCCTGTAATGCTGCAAGGCTAAAGGTCTTATCAGAAAGTTTCTGTTGGTTACTTATGCAAACATGGTGCATTACATGCCTTAAGAAAACCAGCTTAGCCCTGACCAGTTTGGCTCAGAGCTGGAGATATATACTAGTATATAAATCCAGCTTTTTATAATCAAATTACAGCATAACAATGTTGTTCCACTATCAAATAGTTCCTGTAATGCTGCAAGGCTAAAGGTCTTATCAGAAAGTTTCTGTTGGTTACTTATGCAAACATGGTGCATTACATGCCTTAAGAAAACCAGCTTAGCCCTGACCAGTTTGGCTCAGTGGATAGAGTGTTCAGCCTGCAGACTGAAAGGTCCCAGGTTCGATTCTGGCCAAGGGCATGTACCTTGGTTGTGGGCACATCCCCAGTGGGAGGTGTGCAAGAGGCAGCTGATCGATGTTTCCCATCGATGTTTCTAACTCTCTATCCCTCTCCCTTCCTCTCTGTAAAATATAAATAAAATATATTTTTAAAAAATAGCTTATTTTGCTCAAGGTAAAGAGAAAGTGAGAGTGAAAGCAGAAGTGAGAACTAGAGAGAATGTCTTTCAGAAACATTCAATGACAAAGTAAATTTGACAGCTATGCCAGTGATCAAAACAATGTAATGTTTTAGGCTCATCTATACTAATAAAAGCCTAGGTGGCCCTTGTGCCCTCATGCGATGCCCTTATGTCATCACAAGATGGCCGCCACAAGATGGCCACTACAAGATGGTCGGCAGGGGAGGGCAGTTGTGGGTGATCGAGCTGGCAGGGAAGGGCAATTGGGGGTGAATGGGTTAGCAGGGGTGTGCGGTTGTGCGTGATCAGAGCAGAAGGAGAGGGCAGTTGGGGGCCAACAGGCCAGCAGGGGAGGGCAATTGGGGGAGATTGGGTGATCATAGGAGGGCAGTTGGGGGCCACCAGGCAGCAGGGGAGGGCAACTGGGGGTGACTGGGCCTGCAGGGGAGGGCAATTGGGGGCAAGTCAGGCTGGCAGAATAGGAAAGTTGGGGGTGACCAGGACTGCAGGGGAGGGTAGTTGGGGGCCATCAGGCCAGCAGGGAGGGCAGTTAGGCATTAATCAAGCCAGCAGGGGAATGGTTAGGAGGCAATAAGGCTGGCAGGCAGAAGCTGTTAGGGGCAATCAGACAGGCAGGCAGGCAAATGGTAGGAGCCAGCAGTCCCGGATTGTGAGAGGGATGTCCAATGGCCTGTTTATGGGATCGGGCCTAAACAGGCAGTCGGACAACCCCTGAGGGGTCCCAGACTGGATAGGGTGCAGTCCGGGCTGAGGGACACCCCCCATCATGCATGAATTTTGTGCACTAGGCCTTTACTATACTTAATAAATAGTTAACATTTTTGGTCAAATATTTCTGAGAATATCACCTAAAGTTTTACTTATTCTCCTACTATTCACTTCTTAATTTATTAAATTTTCTTTCTTTTTTCATTTTCCTGCAATTGACCTTTATTTCTACAGATGTGCCTGTGAGGTAGTGTTCACAGCACCCAAAACTTTTTTCTGGAATATCTTTGACTTGTGATAGACTTTCTAGCTGAAAATGGGGAGCACCCATGAACAGCTCAGAGTTCAGAGAGGAGATACACACCTCAACCTCTCAGAGGGCTCCTGGATGAATCATGTGAGAATCTGCAGGGACAACTGAAACCTCAAACAAAGATTTTTTTTTTAATATATTTTATTGATTTTTCACAGAGAGGAAGGGAGAGAGATAGAGAGCTAGAAACATCGATGAGAGAGAAACATCAATCAGCTGCCTCCTGCACACTCCCTACTGGGGATGTGCCCGCAACCCAGGTACATGCCGTTGACCGGAATCGAACCTGGGACCTTTCAGTCCGCAAGCCGACGCTCTATCCACTGAGCCAAACCGGTTTCGGCACAAAGATTATTAAAAATGCAACTTGAGTTCTTCTTAAAGTCCATCTAACTGTCTACTATGGCAGACAAAAGGAAAGAGAGAGAGAGAGAGAGAGAGAGAGAGAGAGAGAGAGAATGTGTTAGTCAAAGTTTAAAAATAAAGTGCTCATTACAACCAATCTTTTTTTTTTAAATATATTTTATTGATTTTTTACAGAGAGGAAAGGAGAGAGATTGAGTTATAAACATCGATGAGAGAGAAACATCGATCAGCTGCCTCCTGCACACCTCCCACTGGGAATGTGCCCACAACCAAGGTACATGCCCTTGGCCAGAATTGAACCTGGGACCTTTCAGTCCACAGGCCAATGCTCTATTCACTGAACCAAACCAGTCAGGGCACAACCAATCTTTTTTTCCCAAAAAAATTTCAATGTATTGCTCAGCCGGAGTCGCTCAGTTGGTCCAGTGTCCTCTTATGCACCGAAAGGGTGCCAGTTGATCCCCTAGGTTGCCTGTTCATTTCCCTGTCAGGGCACAAACTACCTGTGTTGTGGGTTTGATCCCTGGTTGGGGCACATACGAAAGGCAACTGATTGATAATCAATGTTTCTCTCTTTTTCTTTCTCTTTCTCTCTTTCTCTCTCCCCCTCTCTCACTTCCTCTCTAAGCATGTCCTCAGGTGAGGATTAAGAAAAAAAGAAAATATTTCAATGCATCACTGAGAATCCTAGATGGCATCTCTTAGATGAAAAACTTTAGTCATCCTCAATTCCTACATCTCCATCCTTAGGCATTCTGTCTTTGAGACATACTCTATGCTTTGTCTGTGATATTAACCCAAATTTATCATTTCCTCATTTTTTTTTGCCAACATTTCCTTTATTCAGACAAATGTGAATAATCTGCCAAACAATTGTACAGCATGTCCCCTTCCTAGAGTTCCCTCTCACTCTCTCTTGTCTTATGAAAATCATAACATTACGTTCCTGGCATTTCTGATCAAGGCACCTAAATTTAGCTTCCTCTCAGTTTGGCCATTCACATTTTTTTAGTTCATGGTTACTTTCAATGAAGCCCTAGTGAACAACTTTTTTGAATTGCTCTCAAGGTTTCCCAGGTATGTAAATCCTCTTCTGAGGAATGTTGTTAGCTTCTTAAAAGGCAAACAAAGACATGCATCTTTTATGTGTGTCCTTCAAAATACCTCATACAGGATCAGGCCTAAACTGGCAGTCGGACATCCCTCTCACAATCCGGGACTGCTGGCTCCTAACTGCTCACCTGCCTGCCTGCCTGATCGCCCCTACTGGCCCCCCTGCCAGCCTGATCACCCCTAACCACCTTAGCCTGCCAGCCTGGTCGCCCCCAACTGCCCACCCTGCCAGCCTGGTCACCCCTCACTGCCCCCCTCTGCTGGCCTGGTCACCCCTCTGCCCACCTCTGCTGGCCTGGTCACCCCTCACTGCCCCCCTCTGCCGGTCTGGTTGCCCTTAACTGCACCCCCCTGCCAACCTGGTTGCCTCCAACTGCCTCCCCTGCCAGCCTGGTCGCCCCTCAGTGTCCCCACTTCTGGCCTGGTCACCCCTCACTGCCCCCCTGCCGGCCTGGTCGCCCCACACAGCCTGCTGCTCAGTTGTTTGGTCATCCTTCACTAACCCCCCTGCTGGCCTGGTCGCCCCACTCAGCCTGTTCGGTCATTTGTTCGGTCGTCCATTCGGCTGCAATTGCCCCTGGCTCTCTCTCTCTCTATAGATAGATAGATAGATAGATAGATAGATAGATAGATAGATAGATAGATAGATAGATAGATAGATAGGCATGTTATACCTTAGTTTCTATATTTTCCTATTTAAAAACCATATTTTGCAAACTGAAATAATTTAGATTACATTTACTTCTCTAGACCTACTTTAAGTTTCCTCATCTCTCAATTTGTGAAAAACCCTTAGAAAACACTCTTGTAATTCATACCAAATCAATTCTACATTAACTAAAATACGAATCCCCCTTCTTCCTTTCACCTATTTCTTTCTCTCTTCTGATATTTGATTTTCTTGCATTCACTTAAAATTCATTTCTCCCAGCTCTGGGTCTTTTTTTTTTTTTCACAAAGCACCATGCAATTTTCTTTTCCAAAGTGGTACTAAATCTCTCTCTCTCTCTCTATCTCTCTCTCTCTCTCTCAAAAAAATTATTTTTATTGATTTCAGAGAGGAAGGAAAGGGAGAGAGAGATAGAAACATCAATGATGAGAGAGAATCATTGATCAGCTGCCTCCTGCGTGCCCCAAAGTGGGGATAGAGCCCGCAACCCAGACATATGTCGGGACTGGGAATTGAACCATGACCTCCTTGTTCATAGGTCAATACCCAACCACTGAACCACACCAGTTAGGCTAATTTCATTTTCGGATTGTTAATTCTTAGTGTGTAGAAATGCGACTGATTTGGCATGTTGATTTTGTATACTGCAACTTCCCTGAATTTGTTTATTGTTCTAATAGGTTTTTTGTGTGGGAATTTTTGAATTTCTATATTTAAGAATCACATCATCTGTAAACAGAAATAGTTTTATTTCTTCATTTCCAATTTGGATGCCATTTTTTTCTCCCTTGCCTAATTGCTCTGTGTGTGAATTTCAGTACTATGTTGACTAGAAGTGGCAAGAATGGCTTTCTCACCTTGTTCCTGATCTCAAGTTAAAGCTTTCGGTCTTTCACCATTGAGCATGAGGCACTTTTTTTCTATTCCTAGTTTTGTTGAGTATTTTTTCTCATTAAAGGGTGTTGAATTTTGTCAAATGCTTCTTCTTCACCCATTGAGATGACTATGTGGTATATTATATTGACAGATTTTTATAGGTTGAACCATCTTTGCAACCCAGGAATAAATCCCACTTTGTCATGGTGTATAATCATTTTATTGCGTGCTGTTTAATTTTGTTTGCTGATGTTTTGTTGAGAATTTTTGCATCAATATTCATCAGAGGTATTGGTCTGTAGTTTAATTCTTGTAGAATCTTTGTCTGATGTTGGCATTAAAGTTATATTTATAAAGTACATATTCTTAACCACTATGCTATTAATTTCAAGAACTCAAATTAATTAAGTCATAAATATTAAAAGATAGTAGCTTGTGGACCATTCATAGGTTCTCCATAGCTTACCGTGAAGTAGGAAACATAGAGGTAGGACCATGAGTCTTGGAGTCAGCCTGCAATTTCTCAGCCTTCCTGCATTGAGAAATGTACTTATCTTTGGAAAAATTGAATAAATGTGCCTACCTTTTATGGGTGTTATAAGCACTAGAGGTAATATATATTAACAACTAATCTTTATTACTTACAAAGAAACAGGTCTTATTTCAATGTATTAGACTTATTAACTCATTTAATCCTCACATCAATCCTAAGTGGTAGGTGCTATTATCATCCCTATTTCAAAGAAGAGAAAATTGTGGCTTGAGGCATTAGATCACTTATCTGTGGTCATAGAGCTATTACATATTAGTGCAGGGCTTAAACCCAGGCAGTCTTACTCCCGAATTTTTTTTTTTTTTACTATGCTGTAGTTCTTACAATTTCAAGTACTTAGCATAATACGTAGTTAGTCATTCTCTCCTTCTCTTTCTCTGTTTTTGCTTCTTCTTCCTCTCTTCTTCCTTCTCCTCCTCCACCTTCTTCTCATTTTCAAGATCCACATTTGAAGATCCATATCAATGTATCACCTCTGCTTCCTAAGTAAGCTGGGGAAATATTAACATCAAGGGGAAAATATTCATGACAATTAATTATTAAATTAAATAGATTACAATTTTAATGTTTGTTCTATCTCTGGTGTTTTAGACCTTCTTTATTGTAATAATCTTGAGATTATTATGTTTGTTGTGTCTGGGGCCTCAGACCATTCAAATTCATATTTACTTAGCACTTGTTATTCCAGGTTCTGAGTAGGCATTCCACAACCATTGTGTTATTTAATGTTACACCAATGATGGAACAACTCCATGTCAGAGACTAATTTCCCTATTCCAGAGTAGTCTCATGTGTACTAATCATTCCAAAGCAGCCAAAATACATGTGAACTCTTTTTAAACTCCCTGACAACGTTTCCTTTTTGTGTATTTAGAAGTTCTAATACTCAAAGTGGTATTTTTTAAGGGTTTGGTATAAATGTACTCCACAGTTAAAGTTTACATTGCAAAAAAGAAGAGACAATATTATATTAGTAAAAACATTTTAAAATTTGTCATTGAAACAACCACATTGCAATAAGAATCATAGAACTTCAATTTTTTTTCCAGCAATTGTTTTTCAGAGAAAACAAACTTTACTCTTGTTCCACTCAGAACTAGTCTATCTAAACGAATAAATGATGCAAGAAGGTGAGATCTTTATGGAATAGAGGTTCTTGTCCTCTCAGGTGAGCTCCTCTGGGAAACTGACACAACCATCTCTAACGAAGGTCTTACTTCTAGTGCCAAATGCATGTCCACATTTACAGAATGATTCACCAGCGCATAACCAGCACTCACTTCAAAGCCAAGCACTTCAGTGAATCCTGGCAAAAATCAGGGTGTGGCTTGGATCTGGTACCATACTGGCAGGAGTGAAGAGGATTAGTGAAAAAGGGAAAGACAGCCAGAATGAAAGTACTTGCAGATCTTATCTTCACTGATGAAACTTTCCAGCCTTCAGGCACCCAGAATATACCAGCAGAGGTTGAGAGAGAAATGAAGGACGGGGCAAAACCAAACCAAACAAACAAAAGACCAAAAACAATCCAAATTCACCAAAAGGTGGGACTTGCTGCAATGCTTCCGTCTGAGAAATATCCCATAGTCAGTAACAACCCTGAAAGCGAAAGTGGTTTCCTTTTAAGTTTTGCAAACTCTATGAGGTGATGACAGCTTCCTGCAGGTTGGCCTTTAGCTGATCGGATTTCAGCAGCTCATTCAGATCCAAGGCCAAATTCTCAACCTATGTAATAGCAGAGGGTTCACCTAGACAAGATCCCATATGGCAAGGTTTGCTGTACAAAAGAAACAAACCTTCCTCCCTCCACCCTCCCCATTGACTTGCAGGCAGCGGGGGCCAGCATCATCTATGTGGACCTAATTCCGATTTATTTTAAGCTTTTCATAATTTCAAACCAGTATTTTCATTATAAATTCAGTGGTGCACCAAGACCTCATGCCCGCAGTATTAAAACATACAATCACCTGGCAGTAGTAGCAGGTCTCTAAACGATAACTTTCAACAAAGACAAACCACTGGTTTTGAAATTTTTATATTATAGCTTAATTTATTCAGAAAAATTGAAAACTGAAGTGGCTAGAAAAGTCAACTTTCCATAATATTTCTCGTGGATATTGTATTTCTTATAAGATAACTAAGGAAAATATATTTGGGGGAGAAAATCCTGGAGATTCAATTTTATTTCATGCAATGCATAATTTGTCCCCAGGGGGAAAGAAATAAAGTGTGTGTGTGTGTAAAGAGAGAGAGAGAGAGAGAGAGAGAGGAATGTCTGAGAAAATGTATTTTGCATGTCTGAGTTATGTCTTTCAAGAACCCATATGATGTTTCCCTGCTTCTAAAATTTTCCAGCGTTGCCATCCAGAGTCAACACACTATTTAAATTCATAGACCACCGTCGCCATATCAGAGCAAAAGAGCGAAACAGCCACAATTATTTTATAGTGCCAGTGAAGCCTTCTTTGGAAATTATCACTCACAGGCAAGAGTCCCTGCATCCCAGAGCAAATCCTCTGAGCGTCTCAGCCTCTCCTGCTGAAACTTCATCTTCCACTGCTGCCTTGGGGTCATTTCCAAACAGCAGGGCACCAGACAAGCTACCTTAGGAGGAGCCATACCTAAGTCCAAGAGGATGGAGTTTCACTATCGGCTCAAAGCCTTTTACCTTGGAGACTTCACAGTAAGTCAGGACCTGGCAGTAATATGATCATTTGTTGCTTTAGAATGTTAATCGCTCTGCTGAGTTATCTAGTTATTTAAAAAATAAAATAAGAACCACATTAAGGTAAATTAACCCGTCTTTCCTATGCCATGTCAAGAGTTAAAAAAAAATTACTCAATTACCAAATACATTGCTAATTCTCTTCTGACAGTTCAGGGATTCATGTGTAGCATTGAAGTCAGCAATAACATTTGACTGAATTTATTCTAATTCTGGTTGTGATCCTAACTTCCATCTGTGAATGTGTGCAAATCACACAGAGGATGCCTTCCATATCTGAGTTACTTGAATATTATCATTATTATTTTTCCACATATGAAGATGGAAGCAAACTTGCAATGTCATCATTGCAGTGGAGAGAATGAGGGAAGTGGGACAGCTGTGCCCATTTGCTGATGTGATCGCACTGCCTAGCCCTGCCTATTCCTCTGGGCTGGCTAGACAGAAGAGCAAAGCACAGCATTAATCCCCAGGATGTGGAAGGGAGGTGGGGTTTAGATCTTTTTTTTAAATATTAAAGATATTTATTTATCTTATTTTATTTATTTATTAAGCTATTACATATGTGTCCTTATCTCCCCATTGCCCGCCCCAACTCCTACTCATGCCCTCACCCCCCTGTGTCTGTGTCCATTGCTTAGGCTCCAGTGATGGCATACAAGTCCTTTGGTTGATTGATATTTATTTTATATATTTAAATGCCATTTAACAAAGAAAAATCAACCAAAAAAATGAGTTCGCGTATCACCTCTAACACACGTGTCATAGGTTCACCATCGCTGGCTTAGGCTTATATGCATGCATACAAGTCCTTTGGTTGATCTTCCCCCTTACCCCCACCCTCCGCTACCTTCCCTCTGAGGTTTGATGGTTTGATTGATGCTTTTCTGTCTCTGGATCTGTTTTTGTTCATCAGTTTATGTTCATTAGATTCCACAAATGAGTGAGATCATGTGATATTTATCTTTCTCTGACTGGCTTATTTTGCTTAGCATAATGCTCTCCAGTTCCATCCATGCTGTTGCAAATGGTAAGAATTCCTTCTTTTTTACCACAGCATAGTATTCCATTGTATAGATGTACCACAGTTTTTTAATCCACTCATCTACTGATGGGCACTTAGTCTGTTTCCAAATCTTAGCTATAGTAAATTGTGCTGCTATGAACATATGGATGCATATATCCTTTTGTATCTCTCTTTATCTCCAGACCTTTGCAAACAGAGTTGTTGAGATTGTGGCATTAGTGAGCAGAACAAGCTGCTGGTGTTATTCTCCACAATCAGGGTTTATAAACAGAACACTGTGGACTCTTTGGTTTTGTTCCTTTAAAAGTGAGAACTAGTACCCTTTCTATGGCACTGTGAGCAGAAAGGAACAGTGAACTGGTCAAAAGAAGAAAGTAACTTATTGTCAACAATAACAGCTTTGTCTACAATGCAGCTTTTCCTCCTGCCACTAAAGAAAGAATCTTCATTCTATTCCCAAGTAGAGCATGTGGATCAAGCACTCCTGATTTTGGCTGAGATGAAGGCTCCTGGTTTAGGAAGCGTATGTGAAGACGATATTGCTGTGTTAGTTATGGCACTCTCAAGCCAAGACCTATATTCTTATTCTAAAGAAATCTGACATTTCTTCAACTGGAATTATAGTCATTAAGGGTCTCTTGAGTGCAAACCTGTAAGTTTGGGGAAAATAATACAATCGGGATGTACTCTTAACCACAAAGTAGAGTAACACACAATTTAAAAAAAAGTTTACTTCATAAATAATATAACTAAATAATTTTAGTTCTTACATAAATTATGGAATCAACTACAGCATATATATATTGAATATGGTTTTGAAAACATTTCTTTTAAGTTTACAATGTAGAATAGGCCTATCATATTTTTTATTTTTTCATGAAATCTATAGCAATAAATTGCTCAAGAAGTGTCAAAATATATAGTATCATGTACTGGTCTTTGAACCTTTTTCTGTTGAATGATTATAATCACTGCTTACTCTCTGACTTTTGTGTGACACCAAAAGCCATTTTTTTGCTACATAGTTGCCAATTTGAATATTAAAATATACACATTAGAACCAGACTCATTAATGATCAAAACCACACACACCTACCTCACTCTAAGTAGTTTTGTAATTGATGTTCAAGCTCTTTGTTGTTACTAGTTGAAGATCTGTAAATATTTTCGTTCACCCAACTGGAAACAAGCCACAGTCCTACATAATTGAAAGGCTAAAGATAATTCAAGAAAGCAACAGGATGATGCCTTACACTTTCTTAAACTTTTTTTCATTGTTCTTTTCATTCATGTACGTTCAAATACTGAATCATGATTTTCCTTCTCAAGAATCTGGCCAAATCCCTAGGAAGATAAGAACAGAACGTCTTCATATTTACTTGAGTCATGAAAGAAACAGGGGCACAGTTTAGAAGACTATCAAGATTTCTGAAACTTATCAACGTGTTCAATGAAAATGAGTAGAGAGTTTGTTGGTTCCCTACTGAGGGCACCAAATTGTTTCATCCTGTGCCTCCTTCAGTTAATCATTAATCTCTTCTGGAGCCCTGTAAAGTCTGGGAGTTTATAGCCAGATCACAACCTATTTAAAGGAGATAGAAGCTGTAACTTGATAATACCTGTCCTAATTGCTTGAGTTAAAAATAATAATATATTTCTCTTTCATAATCTAATACAGAAACAGATTGGGAGATGCCGTAAGTTCACAATGTTGAAAAGCAGTGATATCAATAATTGTCTTATTTTTGAAAAAAAATTAAGTTAATATTAAAGTGGAAAAACTCACTTAATTCTTAAAAATATTCAGTTATTTTTAGATTATAGGAAATATATATATATTTCCTACAAATGAAATATATCATCTATTTCTCCAATTTTTTTCCAGTTAGGGACTTTCTAAGTTTTAGAAAAACTTAAATCAAACACTTGAAGTTAAATGCACTATAAAGTACCAAACTCCCAGAGTAAATAGAAGTTACAATATAAAATAAAAAATTTTTTTATCTAGAGAAAATATAAAGAATTTATAATAGAGGGAATGATTTTATGGCCACAGTTCCTTCTCCTTTATATTTTTCCTCCTAAAATAGCATTCTGTAAGCAGTACTATCAATTAATTCATCTGAATATATTTTTCCTCTGGTTTCCACAAATATGAAGTCTTAAAACCTTATATTAAACAGAACTTTTAAATCTACTTTGAAATTAGGTAGAATTCAGGAGAAAAACAGATTAGGCAGAGGAATATGCATCCATTCAGGCCAGCAAATGCTAATTTCAGCCCATTTCTGGCTCTAAAATGCATCAACCCAATTTCCCTCATCCCTAGTATCCTACCCATTACATGTGGCTATCCTCCCAGTTACTTAACAATTTTCAATTGAATTCATTGTTCCTCAAAGTAAGGTGGGTCTGGGAACTAACTGTGGAAATCGCCTGAGTGGTCATTCACTGCAACACCTAGTTCTCACCCAAACCTAGTGAGTCAGTATTTCTGGGAGGGGTCCTAGAATCCGCATTTGGAATAGTGAGAGTTACTGAGCTAATCTAATCCATTTCAGTTAATCCATATCAGTTGGTTGATGTAACACTAGACTAACTGTGTCCGTTGAAACTAGTATTTTAGCATTGGTGCTATATCCCATATATATTTTTTTAACCTTCTGCTGTATTCTCATACCACCTCCTTGTCTTTCCGTAAACTTGGCTTTTCTCATATGAGTCAGTATGCTTCAAAAACCTTTAATGTTACCGATTGGGATTACTGGCTGGGACCTCAGTTCTTCTAACCAACGTAGAAAAGGTTTTAAGATCAAAGAAAATGGAGCTAAAGCAAAGTGGCATTTATTGAAGATACACTCCAAGTGAGGAGCAGGCCACTTGAGAGACAATGTCCCGAACTCCTGGGTTATATGGTTTAAATGAGGAATTTTCAGGGTGGAGACTTTTATTTGCATTCACAGATGATAGACAGAAAAGGGTTATATAATTGTTTTCCTTCTGCACATGCCCTTACCGATAATGCATACAGAAAAACCTAAGGGGTGGGGGTGAGGAGTGGGGTGTCAAAACCACAACGCAAATTTCATTGTAATAGTCCAGGGACCTAGTAAGGTCACATTGAGGTCATGTCCTTTTCCTCCCTGCTTGGGCCAAGAACCAGCTGGTTCTGACCTGCCCACTGGCAGTCTGCTGGCTTCTGGGCCACCCATAGAGAGGTGGTCTGAAGGCAATATTGGTCTGATCACAGTTCAGGACCCCAGGACAGGCCCCACCCCAGCCTCTCACGTCTAACTTTCTACCTAACATTACTATAGGGACTTCACTTTTACCTTATTTATTCAACTTTGTACAGTAGACCATTCAACAATGTGGAGGTTAGGAGCACTGAACCCATCACCATCCTAAGAACAGTTCAAAATCCATGCATAATTTCTGATTTCCCAAAACCTTAACGACTAATAGCTTTGTTGACATACTCATAACATAAACAGTCAGTTAACACATATTTCGTATGTTATGTGCATTGTACACAATAAAGTAAGCTCAAGAAAGAAAATATTATTAAGAAAACCATCCACACATAAGTGGACCAGTGTAGCTCAAACCCATGTTATTCAAGGGTCAATTATACATACTGTATGTCTTCTCTGATGGAATTAAGCTCTGTGATAGCAAGGATTTTGTCAGTCTTGTTCGCTTTTGTATTCTTGATGCCTAGAAGATGGGTCTAGCACATATTAGGTATTCCATAATTATCTGTGAACAAATGAATTAAGGAGAGATTTTATCTTGGTTCCTGAGTGCTTCTTCTGTAATCACAATATCTCTCTTCATTTGAAATACACTACTGACTTATACCCCATCTATCTTCTAATTTAATGAAGACACCAACATGATAGGAATTCTTTTCTTGGCACTATAGATATAAAGATGAATGGGGTATATTTCCTTGTGCTTGATAGGTTCAGAATAAAGAGTGAAGAGCTAATTACTCCTCTCAGCTATTCCTCCCCTTAATTCAGCACCTAATTTATGTTTTGCTCTCTTTTACATCCTTGATGTACATTCTGATGACCTTTCTGAAAGCTTGAGCTCAGTCTTCTATGAACTTCTCTCACCCAGAGACAGAATACATACAGCTCATGCAGTTCAATAAAATGTGTGATTACATCACAAGATCTCAAAATGGATGTTCCCTCACTACAGATACAAATTATTAATTCAGTCAACTTTAACATCATGAAAGATGACAAAATAATGAGAACCGTAAGTATTATAACATTATATATACCCATTGTATATATCTATACTAATAATAGCCTAGGACCATCACAACCAGGACAGATGACCGAACACACAAGCGGGAAGGGTCTGTGGGCTCCCGGCCTCTGGGGTGTGGCAGGTGGGAGAGATCTGTGGGCCCCAGGGGTGATCTGTGGACCCCGGGAGCAATCTGTGGGCCCCAGGAGCAATCGGTGGGCCCCGGTCGCTGGGGTGTGGCAGCGGGAGAGATCTGTGGGCCCAGGCTGCTGAGGCGCAGCAGCAAGAAGGGTCTGTGGGCTCTGGGCCACTGGAGCATGGCGGCAAGAAGGGTCTGTGAGCCCTGAGCATCCAAGGTGTGGCGGCTGCGGCAGCAGTGAAAAAGGTCTTTAACCCTGGGCCGTGGAGGCACACAGGCAGGAAGGGTCTGTGGGCTCTGGGCCACTGGGGCATGGCAGGGAGAAGGGTCTGTGGTGGCCAGCAGGGGAGGGCAGTTGTGGGTGATCAGGCCAGCAGGGGAGGGCAATTAGGAGCATCCAGGCCAGTAGGGGAGGGCAGTTGGGGGCGACCAGGCTGGCAGGGGAGGGAGGGCAGTTGGGGGGGGCCAGGGCGGC
>NW_005371693.1:2616478-2638644 GCF_000412655.1 Myotis brandtii
TCTAGTGTGTGTGTGTGTGTGTGTGTGTGTGTGTGTGTGTGTGTGTGTGTGTATATATATATAGAGAGAGAGAGAGAGTGCTTATATAAAATATCTCATGTTATCTATAGAATAGTCTTATTTTAAAGATGGTAAAAATTATGGCCGAGAGTGATTGAGGAACCACAGGTGCCTTTTTTTGTTATGCCATATGACACCCTTTCTGGTAGTTTATTTTGCCAGTCCTGCTAACTGCTCTTCCTCTTTATTGGCCTCTTAAGACACATAATATCAAGAAATACAATATCTTGATTTAAGGTTCTCTTTTGATTTTACTTTTCTTGCTTCCTGGCTTGCATCACCTGGTTATCATCTTCACCAAAACCCTGACTTACACCTGACCAACACGACCTATTGATTTTCCATGGTGACAATTCTCAGACCCAGATCATCTCCGTCATGAGTTTTCTTTACACATGGACTTTAATCTTCAGCTGAGCAAATGAACACATTTATTGAAAATAGAGGCTTTTGAAATTTAATTGGTGCCCCTTTTACTGTACAATAATCCTTTTGTTCATCTCTTACTAATTCTCCTGTGAAATTAACAATTTATGACTCTCAAAACCCTGCCTAATAAAATGCTACTAGGACTTAGTGTTTTAAATCCAGTACTCTCACTCCCTCAAACTGGTTTTCTTCTCCATATCCTTATTTTTACCAAAGGCACCACTGTGCTCTAATTTAGATATTCTTGATTTCCAGGTATTCCTTGCCAAATGGGTCTCTTAATCACTCCCAATACTCCCCACTACCAATCTCAATTTTAACAGCTGCTTCAATGCCATCTGAATTGTCTTCACATTGATTCCAGCCAGGAATTATACAATCCTATATAATAAAAGCATAGTATGCAAATTGTCCCCTTGACCAGAGTTCTTCTGGGAGTTTGACCAGTGGGTCGGCCAGCCAGGGTAAGGGAGGGAAACCCCGGTGCTGGCAGGCAGCTGGGGGAAGATACATTAATCTTATTTCATAAATAGAGGCCCAGTGCATGAAATTTGTGCATGGTTAAGATCCCTAGTGGCTCCGCTGGGAGTTCGACCAGTGGGTGGGCCAGCCAGGGTAAGAGAGGGAGACCCCGGCGCTGGCAGGCAGCTGGGGGGAGATACATTAATCTTATATCATAAATAGAGGCCCAGTGCATGAAATTTGTGCATGGTTAAGATCCCTAGTGGCTCCCTTCCCCTGGCTGCCTGCTGCTGCTGCCAGTCAGGGCGGGGCTGGGAGAAGGGGCTGAAGACAGTTGGCTGGTTGGTCCCACACCCTGATCGAACTCCTGGTCGAGGGAACAATTTGCATATTAGGCTTTTATTATATAAGATTGTTAAGGATCTATTCTAATGTCCTAACTCAAATAAAGAACATGGAAACATTTGTTAAATAAATGAGTACCCCAATAATATATATTTGATACATGGATAAATCAATATCTGAGGTGCAATTAATTCTCTACCCTCACCACCCCAGTAAATTGTGATAGTTTTATGCTGAGCTTTTCCTGGGTAGAGGTCACATCTTATTACGTTAAGGATCTATTCTAATGTCCTAACTCTAATAAAAAACATGGAAACATTTGTTAAATAAATGAGTACCCCAATAATATATATTTGATACATGGATAAATCAATATCTGAGGTGCAATTAATTCTCTACCCTCACCACCCCAGTAAATTGTGATAGTTTTATGCTGAGCTTTTCCTGGGTAGAGGTCACATCTTATTACGGAACTTTTCTACTTTATTCCCCTAAATCTGAAGGTGCTCTGTTTCAAATAAGTACTCAAGAATTTCATTTTGATTTTAGCAAATATTGAAGCACCTTGAGGAATGGGATAAAGTTTGGGAGGATTTTTATTAATCTCAAAACAACAGAGAACTTACATTTGAGATAAAATTCCAAAAAGCCTTGGAACTTTTTGTGGTAAAGAAGCATAAAGATAAAAAGTTAAAAATGACTGGTAAGTGTCTTACAGCGAGTAAATAATGAGTTTCTGAGAAAAAAAGAAAACAAAAAGTTAGATCATGCTTTTGGAAGACACTTAAGCTCATCCTGGGGATATTTCAACATCTCTCAGGACCTCTGTAAGAAGTCACATGTTTTTCTTTCTGACCTGAATTTTAATATTTTCTCTATAAGCAGAGTCACATTTAAATATATATTATATCCCAATCCACAATTTTAATAGCCTCCTCTTCTCTGTGTTTTTTTTTTTTTTGTTACAGCTTTACTTTGTTTTTCATTTATAATCAGCAGATTTATATGAAGAGTTATTCAAGTATCTCAAAATCATCAAGAATCTGATAGTACATATGGAATAAAGATGTATCTTACTCTATTCCTTTATTTTCAATACCAGTTATGTAGTTTTACACCAAATCAAACCTGACTACTATAAACCACATTCCTGAGTAGCTTACTATTTTAAGTTATTTTATATTTTGCAGAAATGAGAATGTAGACCTCTTGACTCTCCAACATTCTTTCACCCATTCCAAACTGCGGCGTTGTGGATAATCTTGGAGTCACTAAAAACATGTTGTATGTGTGGGTGGTTTTTTTTTTTCTTTTTCTTTTTTTTTTTCCCAGAGACTGGTAAAATTGCACTGGCTCCAGAGTGTCACCCTCATGCCCTAGCAACACAGGTCATCGGTAGCATGGAGTCAGTTTGGGATATCTCCCAATCAGAAACAAATAACAGCGGCTCCTCTGGGAATCCACTGAGACCATTACAGACCTTCCAAGGAACAGTTAAGCTTTGTAGTGCTCCTCCTTGAGAAACAGCTGTTTGTCTAACCTTTGAACTGACCGATACATTAATCTGAAGCATAATTTAGTTCTGTCTGAACTTCGGGCTATGGCATGAATAGCTGGCTTGCTTACATTCTACCAGTCTCCAAAATAATACTTTTTGTGCTTGTTTAAAAAAAATGGCATTTTTTCCCTTCCCAATTTAATTATGTATGATTATTTGATAAGGGAATTCCAGCGCTGGAATACAGTTCCTACCATCCTACCCTGATAACTCTACCTCTATCTATCCTTGATCCTGCTGTTAGTTACTGATACACATCAGAATCTCTAAAGCAGCTACTGGAGCCTCTTTTCACACCAAAGAGAAGGCGCCCTCAGGGCTTTGCTCAGGTGAGGAGAGGTTAAGAGGAGTGGCAGGTATGTATGAGCTCCTGTTTTGTCAAGTGGCCTGCTTGTCAAATGGCATTGCAGCATTCCACAGGAAAGGCCTAGTTTGAGGCAGCCTCATGTGGACGCTCCCTTTGCAAGCTGGAGAAAGCTTATGGCACAGGAAACCATCAGACTTTGTGATTCTTTTATTAGAACTAGATTCCTATCAATTCAGTGGAAAGAATGGGAGAGAAACACTAGCAACTGGGACGATACTGAGACAACAAATGTGTAACTCAGAGACTACAATTCCATTCTTTTATGGTTTGAGACCATGGAAATTGTAAAATCGGGAAAAAAGAGTTGTTACCTGAAATAGCTTAACATTAAAGAGCAAACACTGAAAGCACATTGTAAGCGACTGGGAAACCTCAAGGATGAAATGGTCTCAAGGAGTCATGAGCTCACTTGTTTTTAAAGAAAACACCACTCTGTACAAGAAGCAACTGATAACTGTCTAGAACAGTGGTTCTCAACCTTCCTAATGCCGCGACCCTTTAATACAGTTCCTCATGTTGTGGTGACCCCCAACCATAAAATTATTTTCGTTGCTATTTCATAACTGCAATTTTGCTACTGTTATGAATCATAATGTAAATATCTGATATGCAGGATGTATTTTCATTGTTACAAATTGAACATCATTAAAGCATAGTGATTAATCACAAAAACAATATGTAATTATATATGTGTTTTCCGATGGTCTTAGGCGACCTCTGTGAAAGGTTTATTTGACCCCAAAGGGGTCGGGACCCACAGGTTGAGAACCGCTGGTCTAGAAGTACATGAGAGTCCACAGGGCCTGAGCATCATGGGATGATGGAAAGATCAGGGGGAGGAGATTTGGGAGACCTGCAGCCTGCCAAGCTTGAATCTCAGTCCCTTCACTAGTGCTGGAGCCCCGAGAACTTCTCTCAACCTCTTCAAGACTTAGATGTGCCATCTGTTAAATGAGAACAATACTGACTCACTTATCTTATAGAGTGGCTGTGGGTACTACAAGAGGTAACACTTGTAAAGTAAGAGAATGGCATGAAATAAATATCAATAAAATACTAACTAATGACAGACCAACTGAAGCAGGAATTTTGGGGAACATAGGCAGGCTTAGGGATTTTTTAGAATTGGGGTCCATGGAAAAGTGAGGGGCTACAGACTGGAAGAAAGTATGGTTTCCATAACACAAGGAAGCCAGGTGCAGTTGCATTTCCATAAGACAAGGAAGCAGCAACAGCAGGTTTTCCATAAGACAAGGGAACAAGAAAGGTCTATATTTACAAAATAAAGAGAAGGAAGCCCTTCATTCAGAAGGAGAAGAAGAAAGCCCAAGGGGAATAGGAGAACAATAAGGAAGGAGGAAGGAGAACTTCACATGTCACATGTGAGGTTCAACCTTTGAACCCAGGAGTTACTATAGTAACCAACTCAAAAAGGAATATTGACCAATCAGAGGGGATATCAGGACACAGGAACTGCAGCCTTTATAAATCATAGTGAAAAGGAACTCAGTGGGACTCTTCCCCCTCCCTACATGGGAGTCAGTTCTGTGGGACTCTTTCCCTCTCCCCACGTGGTGGTCTGTACCTATTCTTCAATAAACCTTCATGTTTGCTATACCACCTTCTGTCCGTGGATTCATTCTTTGATTCCAGAGGACAAAGAATCTGGATTCCAGTCCAAAAATTCAGTATCACAACCACATGGCTGTGTAGAAGGCACTTCACATTTCTGCAACTCAATTGCTTCACATATAACATTAGGTGAAGGAACTAGATAGGGTCCAAAACAACTTCTAGCAATATAATGTCATGATTCCCATGAATTTCAGATGAACACACTAACCCTACATTACAAGGAACTAGAAGAAAACTAATCCAGAGTTAGAAGAAAAAATGATGAAGTTTAGAGCATAAATTAGCATAATAGAGAATGGAGAAACAAAAATATCAATGAAACTAGGATTTGGTTTTTAGAAGATCAACAAAATTGACAAATCTTTAGATAATACCTAAGAAAAAGGAGAGGGGACTCAAAACAAATAGTTAAAAAAGGAAACATTACAACTGATGCAGAGTATTAAACTATGTGATTAAAGGCATCTTCTTAAAGGTAGAGGGAAATTTGGAGATGGGGAACAGGCTGCCCCTGAAAGGAAAGAAACTATTGCAATGTTCCAAAGAGAAATGACAAAGTCTGAAAGGGGAGTGACAGTGGGGCCAGAAACAAAGAGAATAGATTCCAGTAGCACTAACAAGGAAAAGCAGCAGAATGAGATGATATAATGATTTTCCCCTCTGTGCCTAGGACAGATAGAACTGGGGATAGAATATGAACATGACCAAAAAGGCCTAGGTATATACTTTCTGGTGTGGTAAAAAATGATAAATATGTAAGCAAATATTTCAACAAGAAATTATATATGTTGAAAAGTTCCATAAATGAAATGAATAGGGGAGTATTACTGTGTATGGATACACATGAAAATATTGATGGTAGGTTACATCAAATTAAAAACAGACTGGACAGTAGTTAAAGCAGTAAAAACAGATTTTATCCAGAATTATTGCAATAGGAGAAAAGAGACCTCAGTATAGAATGGGCTCAACTCCAAATAGCATGGGCAAGTGGAATTTATAGTCAAGGAGCAGTGGATGGAAATTGACCATAAGTGGATTCTGACTAAAATGACCTAACAGGATTCTTACTGGGAACAGGTCTGGTGATCAGACATTACCTGGGGGATGGTGGAAGATGAGGAACCAATCAGATATTGAGGTTGGGGGTTCTGGTTAAACTGAAATAGCAGGATTATTGCTAAAACAAGATTTATAAGGAAGTGCACAGATGGGCCTAGGAGAAGGGTTAGGAACCCGACTGAAGGTTGATTTGGCAAAAAAACTTTGTCAATCATAAGAATGCCTGTTGTATTTCATTCTTAATATAACTCACTAAATTTTTAAAAGTTTAAAAATAGACATTCATTAATGTAATAATAAAGAAAATGTTATTTCTGTTTTGTTAAAAAGTGAGTGAAAAAGAGGAGAAAGTAAGAAGCAACTAGTTCAGATAGTCTACCTGCTTTTTTAAATTGAGTATTTTTATAGCTGTACTATAGTAGCTGAGGCCAGGAATTTATTATACTGTTACCTAAAAATGTCAGATAAAATATAGCTGTACATAGATTAAGTTTGAACTGTTTATTACATGCTTGCAAATTTAAAATGAAATAATGATATAGACTTAAGACTTCTCTAAATGTCAAAGACAAAATGATGAATTCTAGATGAAAGGAAACTAAATGAGTCATGGAAACCAAATGCAGTGAACAATTCTTTTTTTTTTTTGCTTTTCAGAGACAGTGGAAGGGAAGGGGAGAGAGAGAGTCAGGGAGGCTAAGAGAGAGAAACACTGATGTGAGAGAGACATACTGACTGGTTACCTCCTGCATGAGCCCGGACTTGGGGAGGGAAGCAAACCTATAATCCAGGTACTTGACCTTGACAGGGAATTGAACTCCAGACCCTTTGGAGTGGGGCAATGAATGATTCTTTATTGGAGTTTGGATGACCTTGAGTATATGCAACTGTAAAAAACTATTGCACAATTAAAGAAGCTTGAGTATGGAGTGCACAATATGTGAATTATACTGTATTCTATATGCAATATTAATTTTCTTGAGCATGATAATGGATTATGGTTCCAAGGAGAATAGCCTTGTTATAAGGAAACACAAACTGAAGTAGTTAGATGTCAAATGTCATGAAGTATGCAAGAGACTCTCAATGATTCAGGAAAAAAAGTGTAGATTGAGACAGGTAGGTAGGTAGGTAGGTAGAGCAAAGGGGAAAAACAAATGTAAAAAATATTAATGATTATGATTCTAGGTAATCCATACACAATTTTCATTATACTCTTTTTGCAATGTTTCTGAAGATTTTAAATTGTTCAAAATGAAACCTTGGTGTAGGAAGTAAAAAGCATTATATTTTCCCCTCAAATTTGAATGACAGTTAATATAAAATACTTGGCTAACCGTAGTACCATTATTTTTCCTGAGCACTTCAAAAATATTACTCAACTTTTTGCTGAGGCTTAGTATGTTGTCAACCTAATTGTATTTTTTAAAAAACAGATAATCTGTTTTTCTTAAGACTTCATGATTTTCATCTTTGCCTTTGAAGTTCTCCTTTCACTCTGCTGTTGCCAGGTGTATGCTAGTTTATATTAACCCTGTTTGGGGCTTGGAGTAGCCTTCACTTGATGAATTCACTTCTTATAATTAGGTTTGTAAAGTTAGGAGTCACTGTCTTAAAATAATCTTTAAATTTACTCCTACACTCCACACACTATATAGTATGATAGACACACAGTATTATTTATTTTATATGTACCATATAAGAGTTTCCTTCTCCAACGATGAGTGACGATGGAATTTACTACATTCTTAGGGATTTGTGTCTCTGCCCACACTTTGCTGACCTGGGATATCGGCACCTAATTTGGTCTTTTCCTGGAGTTCTTTAGAATTGATATTAGTTAAAGGAATCCAAAGCCTTCCTGGAGGTGAAACTGTGGAAACATAAGCTATTTGGAGAGGACTAGAAAGTAACCACGGGAAAGAGAGAGATGGGCCAAGGAGCACATTGGTATCCCACGTGTGCAGAAAGACTCCGTCTTCAAAATGGCTTATCCAGCCCTGCCTGCCCGAGTTCATGTCGCACGCATTGGTGATGAATGATCCAACTAAGCCCTCCCCAAATTCTGGACCCACAAATTTTGGGCAAAAATGGCTGTTTTAAGGCACTGAGACTTGGGATATTTTGTTACACAACAGCTGATAACTAGACTACACACACACACACCACTTTTGAAAGAACTATTGAAGATGAAAAGACACATTAGCCTGTTGATATCCACTTTTTGACTTAGAATTATAACAAGTATAAAAGTGACAGCACTAAAACATACTGTGGTCAGTGATATGCCTCCAAAGAAGTTCTACTAAATCACAAAGGAAGACATGTCTCATCTCTTTACAGAGAGGAGTCTCTGAAATGCTCAGAGTACCACACCTGGATGCTGAATCCAGTGGGAGGCCTCTCGGCCCCAGACAGCTTGGAAGAAGTTCAGAGGAGAGTAATCCCAACTCTGCCTCACACCTCCCCCAATTAAAAAATAAAAACTCAAAAAAAAAAAGCAGAAGCCCAACAACAGTCTACCCCACACATAAAACCACAGTGATTAAAGAAGGAAAGTCTGGCTAGAGATTAAACACAAAGCCTGTAGCTAATGTGAAAATATACCTTGAGGCCAGTAACTGGTAACTATAGGAAAGGTATGATCTGAGGCTACAAATATTTGAAAGTCATTTTGCAGCAGCAATAGAACAACTCCTTATGAGGTGCTACTAATAGAGAAAAAAATATTGTTTCTTTTTCAAATTCATTCTTTATCCCCCTCAAGCCTACATTAGCAAACTTGGAGCAAAAATTGCCAACTTGTGGGAATAACAGATTTTACTAAAGGTTAGAAGTAAGAAAGGCATATTTGTGCCATGGTAACACCAATAAGCATACCAAAGCTTCCCCCTAATCTTTAGACAAAATTTTCCACAGCCCCAGCCACCCCCAATCTGCACCATCTCCATGTTTCTCCTGACTTGACCATTGTCCCATCCGACCTAAAAATCTTTTTTTAAAACCACCCCTTTAAATTGTGCAGAGCATTCCAGTTCACCCCCAAAACATTCCTCTACTTCTATCTTTACATATCCACAGACCCATTAAAGTCATTGCTGAAGTGTTATCTACTTACTTCAGGTCTGAATCTCTGCCTCTTTCAATAGCTTCTGCAAGGAGCTGAAAATAGATTTGCTGAATTAAGGCAACTTCCTCAAATCCTGGAGACTCCTGTCAATTCTGGTTTCAAATAGCATTTTCCTTTTCTCTGTGAATCTGTAACAGGTTTAGTGTTTCAGGTGTCTGTTGTGGATTTTCATTGGCATCAATACCTCAGGCAGGGTCAGGGGAAGATTGATAATCAGGAGAACTTTCAGAGCTGACAACTTTAGCACAGTGGTTCTCAACTGGTGGTAAATATTTAATAATGCTAGAGGCCATTTTTATTTTCATGAAGGGTGGGGGTAAGGAATTGAAACTGGCATCTAGTGGGCAGAGGACAGGAGTGATGCTAAACATCCTATCATGCACAATACAGCCTCTTAAATTTTTTTTTTAGCCCAAAATGTCAATAGTGCCAATCCTGAGAAACCCTGCCTTTTCCTGACCTCCAAGAAGTACTATGGAACTAAAATGGCTCATCAGAGTTATCCCAGGTTGGGCCAAAATGACTGGGACTTTATAGCTCCATCTCCATCAGTAAGTGAAGATGGATAGGCAATCCCAGAAAAGGCTGATGGCTGAAGGCTGTTCAGCAGCCACGTTCCCAGAACCTGGGCAATCACCCTTTTATTGAAAAGGGATCCAGTTAGTACATCTCCATTCTTATGGTTCTCTGCTCTACTGATGTACAAGACTACAGAGAACAATATTTCAGGGTACTTTCCTATGTAGATGTGGATACAGAAAAAGCCATGCATTCCCTAATAGTCAACTTCTATTGGAGCATATCTAACTGTATGACCTATTATTTACTGAGTTCTAATGGTATGTAAGATGCTTTTTCTACTTCATCATGCCTCATGTATTCTTTTGGGGAGGGGCATTAACAAAAACTTAATTAATTAATTAATTAATTAATTATATTTCAATCCTCACCCAAGGATATGTTTTTATTGATTTTAGAGAGAGTAAGAGAGAGGGAGAGGGAAAAAAGAGAGAGAGAAACATCAATATGAAAGAGAAATATTGATCAGTTGCCTACCATATATGCCCTGACCAGGGAACAAACCCTGGGTATGTGCCCTGACCAAGAATGGAACTTGGGATCCTTAGGTGCACAGCATGATGCTCCAACTAACTGAGCCACACAGGCCAGGGCCAAAAATGTTATTTATTTAGTATTTTTGAGGGTTGTAATGCAAGAGATAGTTTATTATTTTTTTTTATAAACATTACACTTTATGTATCCTAATACCAACCATTCTAAAAACTGATAACAAATCTGTAAGTACTTAATTTCCATCTCTGGCCAATTCATTGCTAAATCCAATGAAAACAATATTCATTCTCTTTAATCCAAAGCAAAATATAGATTTTCTTTTCTTTTAAAACCATGAAAGGGATGTTAGTGATAATCTAGTCCAATTTTGCATATCAAGCACCAAAGTTCTCATCTACAGTCTCTTCAGTGCTTGTAATCATGCCTCATGGACACTTATTTTCTGTGTGAACAATGCTGAGGTCCATTTTGTTTCCAAATAGATTCTTTGCAAATATTTTCTTGATCAAAATATTTTACAAACTAAATATATCTATTTTCCTTCTATTTGTGTGCTTCCTAAGGCATGGGCTTGACTCTGCTCATATTCCCAGCTCCTGTGAATTCTGAGATGATGTATTTGCATTCTCTAACACTTCTTTGTCTTTCTCTTCACTGAAATATTTTCCATTTTATTCAGGAAAAAATAATCCTACTTAACATTTACTTTGATAGAACAAATCATAGACTGGTAAACCATCCTTGTTATATAATGTCATAAATTATTGTTCAACATCACTTAACAGAAACATAGTTCAATCACTGTGTTTATTTTATAATGTCTATATTGAGAAAATATTGTCTGAAAAATAACAAAGATAGAGTCAGGTAAAATAATGGGAATTTTGTTTTTCTCATTATTTTTATTAGGGCAGTTTTCAAATTTCCCTTGAGTATGTTAGTTATTTCACTGATATTTTAAATGGTTGAAGCACAAAGCATACAAATGATATTTGACTATAATGAGGTTTTTCTTTCTGGAATGTAGTCCCTGCTATAAAACTATGAATGATAGTAGTAATGAGTAGAATATGTTAATAATTATTCATAATGGCTAATTCTAAGTTTAATAATTAACATAAAATTACAAAAAGAAACATTTGGTCATGTATAATATGCACCTTGTAAAATGACATTGCATAATCGGTCAAGAGGAAGTTAATGAGTGCCCATTTGAAATCCCTACTCATTTATGTTTATGCTGATTAATATATAATAATTAACAAAATAAGCAGTGATAAGAAATGGAGTATGTAAATACTTCTCCATATGTAAGCCCCCCATCATGACATTTATTTTGAAAAATAATTCTTATATGTCACATTTTTAAGAGGCCAAGTTTAGTACATCCATTTCAATCACCAGAATAAACTTTTATAGAGTGGATTCAGGACTCTCATTTCTGTTAAAAGAAATAAACATGTTTCTCCTCTTTGCATTTCAGAGAGTACTAACAACAATGTATTATTGGCATAAAGAGAGAAATCTTTTCTTCTACCATTCTCTAGGCTTTATGAATTTGGTATCTCTTTTGCTCAAATTCCTACTTGCAGGAAATAAAACTAATATTGATTTTCAAAGCAAATATTTGAGACAAAGATGCCATATTATACAGGATAGGACAATTGCTACAATCAACAATCCCCAAATCTTAGTAGGTTCATCTAATAGAAATTTACTTTCTGGCAATGAGATGATCTAATGGAGAGGAAGGCCATTGCCTGGGGCCTCAAAGTATTCCGTTTTGTGCTGAGTAGAATGCCACATAATAGACTTTAGGGATCAGGCCTGGAAGTGGCACACACCACTTTCTTCCACATGAACGGAACTGTCACCAGCTGTGAGAGAAGTACAGGAATGTCTAGCCATATTCCACAGACAGGAAAATGAGATTTGGTGAACAGCGTTGTCTCTGCCACAGACAAATTTTGGAGCAATTATTTCCCTCACTTATTTTTGCTGAAATTTCATGACCTAACTCTCTATCCCACATTATAACCCTGACTCTGCACTGTATTACAATCTTGAGTTATTCTAGCCTCCTGATGCCCAGTTTTTAAGGAAAATTGAGAATAAAGAGGACCATGCAGGCCCATTGAGGGCTACCCTGAAGCAGCAGAATCGTCTGCTGGTCTTCAGAAAAGTGCCCTTATCCCTCACCAGCTCTCTCCTGGTCATCACTAACAAGACTGCCACAAGGACAGCTGCCACCAACCCACTTCCCCACACCCTGGTGTCTGTCAGTTCACCACCCTTTTTAAACCTAGCACACAAATCACTTTATGTATGAAGTATGAGTGAGCTAAATTTTTTATTATCTTAGGTTACCTGATAACCCAGATGGTAACTGAGACGGAAGCAGAGGAAATGACATTGGTGGAAGAGGAAGAAATTGATACAGTGCTTAGTCAGAACAGACTAAAATTCAAAAGAGAAAATGACAGCAGTTATTGCTCAGAGGAGGTAGGTGCATAAATTCTCATTCAATTTGTCAATCTAAAAGATCTCCAAAAAAAGTGAGTGGATGGCATATGAATGTGGATTTTCATGATATTTTGTCCACACTGGCTAATTGTAATATAATATATGTCAAACTGAAATAAAAAGAAAATCAATTAGGCTGAATTTGTATTTCTTCATACTGAATAACTTTGACCCAACAAACATGTGAAATAGTCCCAACAAACATGTGAAATAGTTCCAAAATACCCACCTGATTGGCCAAAGAGTGGTTGCCTCCATATTGTCCTCTGTATTGGAGCCTAAGGCATGGAACAAAGTCTTGATGCTATTTGGAAAGTCCAAGTCCAGACTCGTGAAGGTGGGGAGAAAGGTGTAAGTGGTGGGAAGAAAAAGAGCACTGTGGTGCGATCACTATTGTGATGGCCACTTCTTTAATACAACTCCTTTAGACCACAGGCAACTCCTTGTTAAGAACATATGTTTGCTTGGCAAGTAGAACCATTGTGATAGTTGCCATTAGCCTTCCGTTAACTTGCTCCTTTTTTTCTATTTACATGAAATAAATAGCACCTTTTTCACCTTCCGTTAGCTTGCTCCTTTTTTTTTTCTATTTACATGAAATAAATAGCACCTTTTTCAGCTGTCCACCTTGTCTCATTCCCATGGGGATACCATGTCCTGTTAGCTGCCTCCACAGATCTTCATGAGTCAAGGCCCTCCCTGCCTGCCAGTCCCTAAAGGCCATTGTGATGCTTATATTTGTCTTGGTGCTAATGACTAATTGCTGCTACTTACACTATGCCTTTCCAGAATCTTATCTTTTCAAGAGAGAATCAGGAGGCCAGGTCCATGGCTGAATTCCCTATAAAATCCTCATCCTACAGAAGATAGTCACTACAAGTTATCAAACGCTCTGGTACCCATCCCCACCTCCAACAGTATCTTTTTTATTCCCCAGTGAACAGAGGATCCGTTACCTGCTCCTGGGGACCTTGGTCCTGTGATGAGTTATTGAACTATACATAAAACATAATTATAACATTCTCATGTACTGGAACTTTCTGGTTGCCTATTTAACATTCTGCCAAGGAAGATCTTGCACTACTACTTTGCTTACTCCTTACCATCTTTGAATCCAGACTTCTGGGAGCAAACACAGCAAATTATTAGGGCCAACTCCTGTAGTCTTTTCTAAAATATCAAATCCTGATTCATGAGATTCCAAGCCTATCCAGTGTTCTGTTTCACCTGCCTTCTCAGTCCAACAGTCTCAAGATCCAGACCCACACATACTGCCTGTTTTTTTCTGCTATTACATAGCTGGACACTGCCATTACCTTTCCAGTATAGGTTATTTCTTTCTGGAGTACAAATTTGATTTTCCCTTTTGAGAGTTGTTGAGACCTGACTTTGGTTATGGCCTATAGGTAATGTGGGGTGATGGGAGCATAACTTGAGAGAGTTAGGTCTAATTACAAGACTCCCATCTCCTATGATATCATTAATAGTCTCCAGGTAAGAGAAGACAGAAGTATATTCTATGACAATAGAGAAGGGTTAAAATTGGGGTTACATATTCAGGTTTATCCACCCATTTTCACATCCCAGGTCTCAGTACCTCAATCTTTTATTCTTAATGTGCTTACTTACTTTGTCATAGGAAAACTACCAAGTTTGCAAATTTAGTAGTATAATTTGGCTTTCTGAGTATACATTAATTTGGAAATTATCTTCCCTCTTTCAACCCAATGTACTATTGATATAATTTCTTCACATTACAATCCTAATAAATAACATGGTTCTCAAAATTATTCAGTTCCTCTCCAATGCCTTGTCCTCCACCAATGCATCATAATTAACAACAGCTGGATGCTTAGGAAAATTTGATGTTATGTAAGGCCAGCAGTTCTGTTTATTTGTTTTTTGATATTTTTTTATTGATTTCAGAGAGGAAGGGAGAGGGAGATAGAAACATCAATGATGAGAGAGAATCATTGATCGGCTGCCTTCTGCATGCCCCACACTGGGGATGGAGCCTGCAACCTAGGCATGTGCCCTGACCGGGAATCAAACCGTGACCTCCTGGTTCATAGTTCAACGTTCAACCTCTGGGCCACCACAGCTGAGCCAGCAGTTTCTGTTTTCAGAGAGCTAAGTAACTAACCCCAAAGGCTCATCCTGAGGAACCAATTGTGTTGACCTTGAACTCTAGAAAATACACCCTGAGACAAGGAATAAAGTGCTGATAATTTAGGGGGGACTTTCAAGATTGAGGCTCCAAGATAAGAAAGGAACAAAATGCAAATGAGTCAGGAAAATGGCAAAGAGGCAAGAGAGTGGAAGAAGGTACACAAATATTGTAATCCCAAATTTAAAAAAACACTAATAATTAAATATTGAAATATTTGGACATTTTAAATACACTTTCTGTGGCCATGGTCTTTTTATAATATGAATCAATACAGTTAAATTTTGAGTGTATTATTTTCATAGCTTCTTTAATACAGAATGAACAAAACTATTTACACTTGAAAGTAGAAGATAGCACATTCTTGCAAGTTCTCTAGGACCTGAAACAGATATAATGTCTTCTAGGTCATCAGAAGTAGAAGCTGAAGTAGTTCATTACAGATAGCACATTCTTAGAAGCAAGTTCTCTAGGACCTGAAACAGATATAATGTCGTCTAGGTCATCAGAAGTAGAAGCTGAAGTAGTTCATTATCTGTATAAGAATAAGGAAATTTAAACTTGCCAAATTATACAGGAAATGTCTATATTGATGATTTACTTAGATAATACATCAGAAGTGTGGAATCCATAAAATAGGCACTTTTGATCTGTTTCTAACATCTCTGAAACCTATTTCAAAACATCCCTCTTTTGTGGAACTTGCCCCAGGTGGGACCGATTGCTGCCTGGGGTGCATTCATTTAGCACACATTGCATCATTTTATATACTTCTTATCTCTGGCCCCAACTTGAAGATCAAGGATGGCATTTTTCATCTGCCCTTATGCCTAAAATAGTAATTAATATGTGCGATGTTTTAATAAGTGGATGAGTGAAAAGATGGCACTTTTATTTTCCAATGCCTTAGAGTTTTGCACTTTTTGACTTTCTCAAGCACTCATTCCCCAGACATTCCTTCAGGTATCCTATATCCCTATACTCTAGTCTGTCAAAATATTCTCTCAAGAATGAAACTGAAACTTAGTGTTACTAATGTAAATGAATTAAAAGTTTAAGTATAACATAATACATAAAAATATGCATTTATCAATTTGAAATTTATTATAATTTCTAATACCTTGAAAAATTCAAAAAGAAGTCTAAAAAAGGAAGAGAGCCCTAACCAGTTTGGCTCAGTGGATAGAGCGTCGGCCTGTGGACTGAAGGGTCCCAGGTTCGATTCCGGTCAAGGGCATGTACCTTGGTTGCGGGCACACCCCCAGGGGGTATGCAGGAGGTAGCTGATCGATGTTTCTCTCTCATCGATGTTTCTAACTCTCTATCCCTCTCCCTTCCTCTCTGTAAAAATTCAATAAAATATGTTTAAAAAAATAAAAAAGGAAGAGAAAAATAGTTTTAAAAAAGTATAACTATATATTGGTTAGGCCCTTAGTGTGTGTGTGTATGAGTGTGTGTGTGTGTGTGTGTGTGTGTGTGTGTGTGTGTGTGTGTGCCATGTGTATAGAGAAATTAGCTTTTCCCTAAACTGGAGAATTAGAATGTTTCATGAAATTAATGAAAAGAGTGTCCTAGAAAGAATAAAGGAGGCCTGGATAAATTAAAGATTTTATCTTCAACCAAACTGAAGTAATTGGCTAAATTAACTTGTCTTAAAGAGACACCTACGGAGACACTGCAAAATAAAGAAAAGATAAAAAGAAATTAGAGAATGTAATATGACATATAAACAGCAATATTTAGAAATAAAGGGGCGACTGAGAATCCACTGTGGAGGCAAGAAAAGATTTACATACATATAAGTGACTGAATGTGCAAGTTCATCCTGTGAAGAGAAACCTTAGCTTCTTTCAGCTGACACATGGACAAAAATCTTGCATTCAAATTTTCTCCCAAATCCTATGTGGAAAAAGATCTAGATGTAAATTGAAAGTAAAAACATATGGTCATAAGAAATGATAACTCCTTTCCTCTTAGCTTATCCAAATTGCCCAATGATTATGTTGTTTGGATACATTTATATATAAAATTTGTGCATAGCAAAATAGATACATCAGCAAACAGTTGAAAGTTCTTGCATTTTTCAACCATTCAGATGACTTAGGCAGTGTTTTAAAAAATCTTGAATATAGAATTATCATACAATTCTTCAGACTTAGTTAAGAAAAAGGCACTATGGCACAACTGAAGTGGTTCTCATGAATCATATGTGACAGGATAGACTACTGAGTGATATTTTCATACATGCTTTTCTCTGTAAGAATCTAACAGAATGCAATGACCATGGGAAAGGAAAGCAATTAAAATTGTGCTCCATAAAAATGACTCAGCATTTCCATTGTGTTTGGACTCTTCTATGATCTTATGATCATCTAATGTCTATCCCTTAAGCATAGCAAGGAAGAACAATTACAATTTCACCAGTTGGTGATTGCAGCACTACTTACTGCTTTCAATGGGTAAATTAAATGTATCTCTTTGATTGTGTATTATCATTGCATGTAAACAGATTTCACAGAAACAGTAGATTTTACATAACTTAATTTCACCAGTTGGTGATTGCATCACTACTTACTGCTTTCAATGGATAAATTAAATGTATCTCTTTGATTGTGTTAGTATTATCATTGCGTATAAACAGATTTCACAGAAACAGTAGATTTTACATAACTCAAAATTGAAAGGACAGAAACCATCTTAGTTATTATTTCAAAAAGTAATATGTGCAATGAGTTTAAAGCATGAAGAAATAAAAATCATAACCAATTTTTGTCTCGATACATATAATTAATTTAACAACTAATCTTTACCTGTACTGTTACCAGCCTAATAACCATACTCATTCCCTGCCCTTCCTCCGATGTGTATTACCCACGAGCATGTTCCTTCCTGGCAGCTTTCCCGAGGATCCCATCACTCCTGTATATTTCCCCTGGGCAGGTGCTGCAGCTGTAGCTTCTGGAGACAATGCTCCAGCTTTGCAATCTAATGCTATTGTGACTCTAATAATGAGAGTTTCCGTTAAAGGTGGTATGGTGGCCTTATGGGAAGAAAGCTAACATGACACTTTTGTTTAAGGCTGGCCTCCCAGAAGAAAACCTGTGAATCAAGGTATTGTTATTACAATATGAAATATCCCAGCTTTCTAGTAGAACATAATTAAATGTAGCTTATAGGGTTCATACAGTCAGCATCTGCCAGGTTCATATGATGAATAATGGATTACAGAGTCATATGGGGAGAGTAGAAATTTGTATGGTTAACAAAAAATGTGCAGCCAAAGACACCATACCCATTATTGTACCCCTGGAGGCAGCAGCATTAATCTCAGAGGTTGGGATTGCTGTGATCACATCAGAATCTGCAAACACACCCAGTGGTGGTTTTAGGGACATACCACAAGAGCAAGGCTTTAATTACTTAAATTTCTGAACTCCTTCCTTTCATCCAGCCTGATTAATAACTTCTTGGCAACCATAATGGAGTCCTCAAATCATTTCATGTTCCATTTTGAATAGTACCCTTAAATTCTTCTTGAACAACTTTGCCTTAAGTTAGTATGTCAGCAACAGCAAGGAGATTGTATTTCTATCCTTGAAAGGAGAGAAATATCATTCACATCATTTAACCATCTCTCTTATAATACTGTTACAGGTTTTGATTGAAATGAGGCTTGACTATTCTAAAAGTATGTTTAGATAATCATTTCTTTCCATTGGGCTTGTAATAGTTTTGTCTATTCTCTTGTATATTGATTGCATATTATGTTATGAACTAACTGATTTGAGAGATAGTACAAATGCACTCTAAGTGTCCAGCTAGAGTATGGACAGAGTAGTGTAGGCAGGGGAAGCTCCTCGTGGGGGAAGCAGGCACTTCACATGGACATTCAACCAGATCTATGTAGGAAGAGATGTGGATGGATAGAAAAAGAGTGTGAGTACAGAGGTGGGATTGTCATTGTATGTTCCAGACCTGGTTATAGTTCAATATTATATGAACTTACCTTTTTTTCCTTTGGATTGTAATGAAAAATTGGGAAAGTTGTGTATCAGAAAGGAATCTAGATCTTAAAATTTTCTGCACATCTGTCTAGGAGAGTAACCATTATTATTGAATAAACTCAGACAGGAATAGACTTTGTTTCACACACTTTCCCCTTTGTTAGGAAAAAGATAAATGTTAAAATCTCTCTGTGTGTATATATTTATTTGCTAAGGTGAAGGTGATAATTAAAATAACTAAACTGTACTATTTACTAAATGCTTCAGACGAATCCTCATCTCTAACACTTGAAGTAAATATGGTTTTTAGCTTCATTTAAAAAGCTAATAAACAAGCAAAAACATGAGTAATAATTTGTTTATGGTGACATAATGCCAAGTTTCTGGCTGACCAAAGGACCCCCACTTTCAGCCATTTAAAACACTCACTCATGTGTGAAAAACAGCATTTCCGTATTACAGTACTTCATATGGTAATGCCTGTTTCACTTTAACTTACCTTACACGTAAGATCATAGAGTCCAAGATGTCAAAGATACATAAATGGAATTAAAATTCTTGTAAAATAAAACATAAAAAAGCACTCAGTGAAGTCAGGAGCAGTGGAAGGATCTTTCTTCATATGTGTGTCTCATTGGGAATTTGCAGATTAAAATAACAGCAACGATGCCCTAACAGTTTGGCTCAGTGGACAGAGTGTCGGCCTGCAGACTGAAGGGTCCCAAGTTCAATTCCGGTCAAGGGCATATACCTTGGTTGCGGCCACATCCCAAGTGGGAGGGGTGCAGGAGGCAGTTGATCAATGTTTCTCTCTCATTGGTGTTTCTAACTCTCTATACTTCTCCCTTCCTCTCTGTAAAAAACAAACAAACAATAAAATATATTTGATCAATGCTCTCTCATTGGTGTTTCTAACTCTCTATACTTCTCCCTTCCTCTCTGTAAAAAACAAACAAACAATAAAATATATTAAAAATAATAATAAAATAAAATAACAGCAACAAGTCTGGAATAGTGACTTCCTCACTCAGTCAAAGGCTGGGTATCTGCTATTAAGTTGTAGCCACAGGCTTCTTTTAAAGACCATTTTAGCTTAGACAGAACAGCAATAGATACAACTGAGGGCAAAACCAGCATCATTGGCTGAAATTCAAATTCACCATCAGTGAATTCTTAGAAAAGCCCAACAGATTTCTGTCTACCTGTATGTAACATTAATTTGAAAATATTTCTGGTGAATATTTTACACATAGAATTGTATATGTATTTTTACAAATGCAGAAACAAATCATGTGATTTAATAATTTAGTAAGTGCTATATATTTTATCCCTTATTGAAAATGTATAATGTGCAATAATTAAAATTTTGATTGTTTAAAGTTAAAAATTCCATTTAACATTAAATTTCCTAAGGCAATTTGACAATGTAACCCTTTCTAAATGAGAATTAACATATATTCTGAGAAATCAGCAAGCTAGGGAAAAATATTGTTCAAAGCATACCTAAATGATGCAGAAAAATCGCTCAGGTGCCAACATTATAATAATAGTGATCACACTGAATTTTGTTGCAAACTTCTAAGTAATGATTAAGATATGCCCAATAGTCTTTAGTTCATGGATAACCAAATAAATTATAGATACTTGCAAGATTTATTTCAGTGTACTATGAAAGTTGATGCTAGGAGTGGAAATGACACTCAACTGTGAGTTCAATGGTATGGTCTTAGGTTATAGGAGACTTAAAAGCCAGGTTTATGTCTCAGATAAAAGATTATAGACCTTGTGTAAACTAAAAAAAAATCCTTGCTTTTGTATTCACTGATTATCCACTATTATTAGTGTATCTACTGGACCAAAAAATGTATTGGACATTTTTTCCATTCAGCTTAAATGAATGCTTCCTGTTATTAACATCCCAGTTCATAATGTAGCATACTTTTGCTATGAGTTTTAGAGGTCTAGAGTTAAAGTCATTTAATAACAGATGGCTAAAACTCTTCAGTGACAGAAATTAGAAACATTAAAACCATTGAGATTGAATATTGAAATTTAATCAGGAACATATGGTGTCAATTCTTAGCTCAAACACTGTTTAATAAATCCTTTAGAACTATTGAATTAGTTCATAAATGTCTTCCAAATTTTAGCAATATATACCCTAAATTACTTTTCCAGAATCAATACAGATATGTTTACTTCCTTTTCAGAAAGCCCACTTTGTACCTCAGAAAGTCCTTTGTATCCTTTTCTTGGCTCTTGTCAACTGCGGGTTTTTTCTATTACTGCAAGAAAAAACTATAAACCCCCAGAGGACAGGTACTAACCTTTGCTTCTCTATCATTTCTAGCACATTCACTTTCAAAACAATGGTTCTCAGTATATCTTTTAAATTTAATTTAAATGAAGTAATTGTGACTTAAGTACATGGACAATTTGTTTAGCCATTATAATGAATAAATCACCAAAGGACCATCCTGGTGACTTAGACTTTCATTTTACCTCGTCCTAAAGTATGATCAGCAGCCTGGATATATTTGCACCTGCTCAAGAAGGACACACACAAGGATGCACAAGATGTACACTTCATGACCTTACCCCAAAAGGAGTGTTTATGACCTCACAGCAAAAGGAGTGCTTATGTTTGCAAATACTAGTAGATGCAACATTTTTCAAAGATTCTGATGTTATAATGTTTTATTTTTTCAGCAAAATGTTAACTATAGAAAAATAGGGAGAAACCAAGATGGTGGCATAGATAAACACCGGAGTTTGCTGTCTTGAACAACCACTTCAAAAATACAACTAAAAGACGGAACGGACATCATCCAGAACCACAGGAAGGCTGGCTGAGTGGAAATTCTACAACTAGAAGGAAAGAGAAAAGCATACCAAGACTCAGAGGAGGCGCAGTACGGTAGTAAAATACTAAGGTGTGGAGGTGCATGTGGAGCGGGCTGGCGGCTGAGGGCGCGGTTGTCGTTTTCAATCGGGAGGGAGTCTCAGGCTCTGAGCTCCAGTTCCGGGCGAGTCTCTAGGGACCCAGACTCATACAGGAGAAGCGGGACTGTCTGGCATAGATCGGAACCCGAGGGCAGCTTTCTTTCCGAGGGGGGCTTGCAGTGATTACCGGGACACTGAGAAGCAGAGCCTCTGAGGGCAAGACTGAGAGCAGCCTTATCTGCTATCCCCGCCCTGTTGATCCCGTGGGACCTGCCCCGCCCAAGCCCTGCAGGGAGGCTTTTGCTGGATAGCCTCAGGCAAAGGCTAGATTAGCACCTCCCTAGAGATCCAGGAGCCAGGAAGCCCAGAGGTCAGAGTGGGACCATCCAGTTTGCAGCTCCGTGGAA
>NW_005371693.1:2639912-2641744 GCF_000412655.1 Myotis brandtii
GGTGGGGAAAAAGAGGAACCAATGTAATAATCTGAACAATAAAGATTTAATTTAAAAAAAAATAGATACTGTTTGTCACTGTCTAAAGGAGGAGATAATGTGACATCTGTGTGGCATGCCACCTAAAATAACTGGTTCACAATTTTTACTGTAAGTGAAATCTGATTACTTACTACTTAAATAGTAAAGGTGTAGCAACAGTACTGATTGAATAGCATATGTTTTTATTCAGAGTGAATATAAAGCATATCTAAATTAATTTAAAAATCTAAGTAATATACATGATTCTCTCCTGCTCCAGGTTATGACTTGAAACTACATTGGTCTGGTCATTAACTATGTAAATGGAAAAAATCAGCTGTGAGATTGAACTGCACTGACTTATTTCATCTTGATATTCTAAAGAAAATGCTGGCATATGCTTGTTTCTTTATTAATTTTGACTTATATATTCTTTTAAATTTACCCCAATATTAATATGTTTATTATTTTGATGTTTCTTTAAGAATACTTTCAATATGTAAAAAATTGTTCCATGTTTGTTTAAGCATATCTATTTTGTAATTCTAGCTTACTCTTTATATTATTACTAGAGGCCCAGTGCACAAAAATTTGTGCACTCAGGGTGGCCACTCATCCTGGCCTGTGCCCTCTCGCAGTCTGGGACCCCTTGGGGGATGACCACCTGCTGGCTTAGGCCCACTCCCTGGGGGATTGGGCCTAAGCTGGCAGTCAAACATCCCTCTGGCAGCCTGGGAGCCCTCGGGGGATGTCCACTTGACAACGGGAAGCAGGCCTAAGATGCAGTCGGACATCCTTAGTACTGCTGAGGAGGCAGGAGAGGCTTCCACCACTACCGCTGTACTGGCAACTGGCAGCCTGGCTTGTGGCTGAGCAGAGCTCCCCCTGTGGGAGCACACTGACCACCAGGGGGCAGTCCTGTATTGAGTGTCTTCCTCCTGGTGGTCAATGTGTGTCATAGTGACCAGTCATTTCCAGTCATTCTGCTGTTAGGGTCACTTTGCAGATTACCCTTTTCTTATATACTAGAGGGCCGGTGCACAAAAATTTGTGCACTTCAGGGGGGTCGGGGTCCCTCAGCATGGCCTATGCCCTCTTGCGGTCTGGGACCCCTCGAAGGATGTCCACCTGCTGGCTTAGGCCCGCTCCCTGGGGAATCGGGCCCAAGCTGGCAGTCAGACATCCCTCTGGCAGCCCGGCAGCCCTCGGGGGATGTCCATTTGCCAGCGGGGAGCAGGCCTAAGCTGCAGTTGGACATCCTTAGCACTGCTGAGGAGGCGGGAGAGGCTCCCACCACCACCACTGTATTGGCAGCTGGCATCCTGGCTTGTGGTTGAGCAGAGCTCCCCCTGTGGGAGCACACTGACCACCAGGGGGCAGCTCCTGCATTGAGTGTCTGCCCCCTGGTGATCAGTGTGTGTCATAGTGACCAGTCATTCCGAGTCGTTCTGCTGTTAGGGTCAGTTTGCATATTACCCTTTTATTATATAGGAGTGCCTGGCCAGCCTGGGTGAGGGGCTGATGGATGTATGCAGACTGGCCACACCCCCTTTAGGGTATGGGTCCCCACTGGGGTGCCTGGCCTGTCTGGGTGAGGGGCTGAGGGCCGTTTTCAGGCTGGCTAAGCCACCTGGCAAAGGAAGCTCCCAGCCTCTCCTTTTTTTCTGTTTTTTTTTTTTCTGGGATTTATTTACCTTCTATAATTAAAACATTGTTGCCGTCACTGGCGCTCCCAGCTCTGAGGCCGCGGCTGGCTGAAAGCAGGTATCTGGGGTTTGTTTAGCTTCTATAATTGAAACATTGTTGCTTTC
>NW_005371693.1:2641984-2647786 GCF_000412655.1 Myotis brandtii
TTGGTTGGGTTAATTTGCATATAGTCGCTCTGATTGGCTGGTGGGCGTGGCTTAAGGAGTAGCGAAGGTACGGACAATTTACATTTTTGTCATTTATTAGTGTAGATAGGATAGAGGCCTGGTGCATGGGTGGGGGCTGGTTGGTTTGCCCTGAAGGGTGTCCCAGATCAGGGTGGGGATCCCACTGGGGTGCCTGGCCAGCCTGGGTGAGGGGCTGAGGGCCGTTTTTAGATTGGCCACACCCCCTTCAGGATGGCAGTCCTCACTGGAGTGCCTTGCCAGCCTGTGTGAGTGGCTGATGGCTGTTTGCAGGCTGGCCATAGCCCCTTCAGGGTGGTGGTCCCCACTGGGGTGCCTGGCCAGCCTGGGTGAGGGGCTGATGGCTGTTTGCAGGCTGGCCATAGCCCCTTCAGGGTGGTGGTCCCCACTGGGGTGCCTGGCCAGCCTGGGTGAGGGGCTGATGGCTGTTTGCAGGCTGGCCATAGCCCCTTCAGGGTGGTGGTCCCCACTGGGGTGCCTGGCCAGCCTGGGTGAGGGGCTGAGGGCCATTTTCATACTGGCCACAGCTCCTTCAGGGTGGGGGTCCTCCCTGGGGTGCCTGGCCAGCCTGGGTGAGGGGCTGATGGCTGTTTGCAGGCTGGCCACAGCCCCCAGCCACCCAAGCTCCCAGTGGAGCCTGGCTGGAAGCAGATATCTGGGATTTATTTTTTTTCTATAATTGAAACTTAGTTGCCTTGAGCAGAGGCCACAGCTGGCCAGGGCAAGCGGGAAGCTTGGCTTTCTCCATCGCAGGGGCAACCAAGCCTCATGCTTGCTCCAGCTCCATGGCTGCCGGGCGCCATCTTGGTTGGGTTAATTTGCATATAGTCGCTCTGATTGGCTGGTGGGCGTGGTTTGGGGCATAGCAGAGGTGTGGTCAATTTGCATGTTTCTCTTTTATTAGATTAGATGGCAATTTTCATAATGAAAATGTAATAGTGCCTTTTTCCAGAACCTAATAATAGATGTACACATGTAATAGGTATTTTTACTTCATTAACATTGTTATCACAAATGGATTAGCAAGATATTGTAAGTGGGGAATTTTTGGTTATAATTTATGAGCCTCTCCAAAAATGTATTGTTCACACAGAAAATTTTGGTAGTGTAATGAAGTCCTATTAAAAATTATTCAGGGGTGACATTGGTTATTGAAATTATATAGTTTTCAGGGGTACAACTTTATAATACATCATCAGTACATTGTATTGTGTATTCACTATGCAAATTCAAGTCTCCTTCCATCCCATTTATATACCCTTTACTCTCTCTACCCTCCTCTAACCCTCTGCTGGTCCTCCCCCTATCCCCTTTCTCTCTTACTCCAAAAAATTTAATAAATATTGTTCAGGAAAAATAAAGCAGGAATGAACTGGGATCTGTTACTCTAATTATATGTTATACTTCTTATGTTGTTACAGAGTGATAGGAAGCAGATTAATTTCAATAAGCCTATCAAATTCTCTATGTTTATGGTCATAGAAATACTCTGCCTTTAATTTATTAATTAATAAAATATAACTGAAGAAAATATAATCTTTGGTTTAAGGCAATGGTAGAAAATATCAAAAGAAACTAAAAGAAAATTATGTGTTAATTTTCTGCTCTATGATGAAAAATTAATAAGGCTCTGTTAACAAGCTTTTTTTATTTTCTAAGATCACATAGTACTTTTAAGCCAAAGTTAATTATGACTGCAGCATAACACCCCCACTCCCCAAGGCAATATACTTCTTGTGATCAGGGTAAATATCCAGTTCACACAAAGTAATTTAAAATGCAAATAGTATTATCACTGAATACTAGTTATGCATCAGTAAAAAGTGCATTGGAGGAGTGTTTAGAAACTAAAAAAAAGTTATTTTTTATAAGACACATCTTCTATTTACATATTATCTTTATTAAAGAAGCTCAAACATTTTAGCACTAACAAAATCTTTACAAAGTATCATTTGGGTAAAAGTGCATTAATGCCTCCGATTTTATAAAGTAAGAAAATGTGTCTCAGCTTAAGATCACTGAATCAACAAATCCTTCAGTGTAACAATCTCCAGGCTCTTCTCTACTCGGTACCTTTGCATTTGTAGATTCTATTGAGACAAAAGTTTAAATTTTATCCACAAACAAGATCTCAGGTAGGTTTCTATTCTACCTTTTTTAATAGACATAGAAATAGTTTTACAGTAAGACATCAACCCCTTCCTTTGTGTTACTTACCAAGAATAAAGATGGTCGTTGTAGGCTTGAAGTGTAACTACTCTGAGAGGTGACCCCTCCAGATAGTTTAAACTACTGTAGAAAAGAGAGATCAAACTTCTGTTAATGGCCGAGTAACTTGTATCTGACTAACTCTTTTATGAATATCCCACAGACAATAACAGTAAATTCTAGAAAAAGTGTTAAGATCAGTTATTTGGAGGTACTGGAAAGTGACTAAAGGGAACAGAGATGCTTGATCCTTGAGTGAAAGGAAATTCCTTGAGAAATATTTCAGTTTATACTCTTTCTACTCGAGTCTGATTTTGTCCCATTTATTTATTTATTCATTTATTTATTTATATAAATCCTCACCCAAGGATATTTTTCCATTGATTTTTCAGTGACAGTGGAAGAGAGAGGGAGAGATAGAAATATTGATGTGAGAGAAACACATCAATTGGTTGCCTCCTGCAATCAATTGAACCAAGGAACCAAGGGACCCTGTAACCGAGGTACGTGCCCTTGACTGGAATCGTACCCAAGACCTTTTGGTCCACAGGCCAATGCTCTATCCACTGAGCCAAACCATCTAGGGCTCATTCATTTATTTTTGCCTTTACTTCACTTGCCTTTGGGGTTAAATTAATAGTGTTCTCTAATAACAAGGTTCGTAAGTTTAGGACCTATGTTTTCTTCTATGTAATTTATTGTTTCAGATCTTAGCTTCTGCACAACAGTAACAACAACAAAATTCAACAAAAAGGCAAGCAACCGAATGGGAGATACTATTTTCAAACAATAGCTCTGATAAAATATACAAAGAACTCATCAACTCAACAGCAACCTAATTAAAAAATGGAGAGATGACCTGAACAGACCTCTCTCCCAGGAAGACATACAAATGGCCAACAGATATATAAAAAGATGTTCAAGTTCACTAGCTATTAGGGAAATGCAAATCAAAGCCACAATGAGATACAACTTCACACCTGTTAGAATGGCTATTATGAACAAGAGAGGTAATAACAAGTATTGGAGAGGTTGTGGAGAAAAAGGAACCCTCACTCACTGCTGATGGAAATGTAAGCTGATACAGCCACTATGGAAAACAGTATGATGGTTCCTTAAAAAATTAAGAATTAAGTTACCATATGACCCAGCAAACCCTGTTTTTGACAGTGGAAGAGAGAGGGAGAGATAGAAATATTGATGTGAGAGAAACACATCAATTGGTTGCCTCCTGCAATCAATTGAACCAAGGCCAGGGAGGACCCTGTAACCGAGGTACGTGCCCTTGACTGGAATCGTACCCAAGACCTTTTGGTCCACAGGCCAATGCTCTATCCACTGAACCAAACCATCTAGGGCTCATTCATTTATTTTTGCCGTTACTTCACTTGCCTTTTGGGTTAAATTAAAGGGGGCCAGATACATGATGATGGAAGATTATTTGACTTTGGGTGATGGGCACACAATGCAACAAGTATTGGAGAGGTTGTGGAGAAAAAGGAACCCTCACTCACTGCTGATGGAAATGTAAGCTGATACAGCCACTATGGAAAACAGTATGATGGTTCCTTAAAAAATTAAGAATTAAGTTACCATATGACCCAGCAAACCCTGTTTTGGGTACACCTCCCCCTCAAATAAAAATAAAAATTAAAAACAAAAACAAAAACAAACACTTATTCACAAAGATATATGCAACTCTAAGTTCATTGCAGCATTATTCACAGTGGCCAATATATGGAGACAACCAAAGTGTCCCCTGAAATAGGATTAGATAAAGAAGCTGTGTATATACAATAGAATACTACTCACCACAAGAAAAGATGAAATTCTGCTATTTGCAGCAACATGGACGGGCCTTGAGAATAGTATGCTAAATGAAATAAGTCAATCAGAAAAGGCTAAGAACCATACGATTTCACTCACATCTGAGATATAAAACTGAAACTCATAGACACAGACAACAGTATGGTGGTTACCAGAGGGAGTAGTAAAGGCCAAAGGGGGCCAGATACATGATGACGGAAGATTATTTGACTTTGGGTGATGGGCACACAATGCAGTATACAGATCATGTATCAGACAAATGTACATTTGGAACCTATATAATCTTATTAACCAACTACTAGAGGCTTGGTGCACGAATTTGTTCACAGGTGGGTTCCCTCTGGGTGGCCTGCAGGGATCAGACCAAAACCCATAGTCCAACGCTGCCTGCAGCTCCTACCTGCTGCTCCCACATATCCCTGCTCCACTGTGCCTGCCGTGGGCTTGCGCCCAATCAGTCCCAATCTGGATAGGCTTGTGCTGCCGCAGCAGCGCTTGCCAGCTGTGAGCCCTGCATCTGGCGCCCTCCCGAGGGAAGTGTTCTGCAGGATCAGTCTGAAACTGGCTCTCCGACATCCCACAAGGGGTCCTGGATTGTGAGAGGGTGCAGGCCAGGCTAAGGGACCCCACCAGTGCACGATCAGGCTGGGGAGGGACAGCAGGAGGGCTCCAGGCCATGTCCAGCCCATCTCACTCGGTCCCCATCAGCCAGACCCCAGCAGCAAGCTAATCTACTGGTCAGAGCGTCTGCCCCCTGGTGGTCAGTGCACGTCATAGCGAGTGGTTGAGCAGCCTTAGCATTATCATTAGCATATTACACTTTGATTGGTTGAACAGTCAACCGGTCACTGGACAACTGGACACTTAGTATATTAGGCTTTTATTATATAGGATGTCACCATAATAAATTTAAGGAAAAAACTAACCTAAATTTAATGATATACTATGAATACAGGATGTTCTAAGAAAATGTCAATAGAAAAGATCCCAAGATGAAAAAAATGTTGAAAGGAGAAAAAAAGTTTTGCTACTCCTAAAAATATATTTGAAGTCTTTAAAATATCATTACTGATAGCACAGAAGGGGCATCTCAGCAGATAACTGATAACTAAAAATATAATAATTACAAAATTGAAAATTACAATATCTAAAATGAAAAATTAACTAGATAGACAGCAGATTGAAGACAGCAATGAAATTGGTGAAAAATTTAGATTACATAATTTATATTAATGAAAATTATTCCAAGAAAAAGCAAGATTAGGAAAACTCAAATGCTATATGACCTCACTTAAATGTGGAATCTAAACAACCTAATCTCACAACAACAAAGAACATATTATGGTTGCCCAAGGCAGTGGGTAGGGGTTTGGGAAATGAGTGAAGGTGGCCAAAAGGTACAATTTTTCACTTATAAAATAAATAAGTTCTTGTGATGTAATATGCAACATGGTGACTATAGTTAACCATACCTTTCAAATTTGAAAGGTACTAAGAGAGTAGATCTTAAAAGTTCTGAGCACAAGAAAAAAAAAAGGTAACTATGTGAGGTGATGGATGTGATTAAATTTACTATTCAAATAATTTTTGAATATACAGTATAATACATGTATCAAATCATTATGCTTAAACTTATACAATGCTATATGGCAATTATATATTTTTTAATTAAATCTTTATTGTTCAGATTATTACAGTTGTTCCTCTTTTTTCCTCCCATAGCTCCCC
>NW_005371693.1:2647867-2657641 GCF_000412655.1 Myotis brandtii
TCACCAGTTTATTCTGTTCATCAGATTATTTATTCACTTGATTTTTAGATTCACTTGTTGATAGATGTGTATTTGTTGTTCATAATTTGTATCTTTACCTTTTTCTTCTTCTTCCTCTTCTTAAAGGATACCTTTCAGTGGCAATTATATTTTAACAAATCTGGAAAAAAATACTAATAAAAAGGGAGACAAAATATTAAAAAAATAATAAGCAGAGCTTCAGTCACCTATTTGACATTATCTAGTACATGTATATTTGCAATCACAAAAGGAGAGAAGTAATATGGCAAAAAATATCTTGAAGTTATCAAGAATTTCTCAAACAGTAAAGTTTCAAGGTGCACAGTAAACCCAAGCAATATAAATACAAACAGAACTACTGAAATTGCTGAAAACCAAGGTAAAGAAAATGTCTCAAAAGTACTCAGAAGAAAACTATAGAATATATATGTAGTAATTATAGAGAAACAATGATAGAAAAAATGCAGAACAGAATTCAATAGATCATCTTAAAGTGCTATAAAAATATTAACCAGAAATTATATACCCAGTGAAATTATCCAACAAAAATATAAGCAAAACAATAGCTTCTGGATATGAATAAAAAAACTAAATAATATATTGCCACACACAGGACAAACAAATGCTGAAGGGAGTCTGTCATTCTGAAGGTATATGACACAAGATAGAAATTTTTATAGAATTTTAGAAAATAGCTATAGAAAGGAATGAACATCAAATATGTAAGTACGTGGGCTAATAAAACAGATTACATATATTTTTCTCACTTAATTTTTTTAGTATATATGACCATTTATACAGAAACCATATACTATATCATAGGCTTATACATTTTAAATATAACATACATGATAACAATAGCATGAAAGAGAAGGGTGATTTTATTTTATAGTTTTAAAATTCTTACCTTTTCTGGGAAGTGATAGAATTTCAAATACAAGTGTTAAGGGGTCATATTGTAAAAATTATAATACATAAAGCAAGCAAAAAGAGTGCAAAATGGTGTAATTATTAATTTTTTTCAATTAACCCAGAAGAAGGTAAGAATGAAGGAATAAAGAGGAAAAAAATACACAGACAGGAAATGACAAATTGGTAGACCAAATATATTAAAATTAATAAATACACATGGAATGAAAACCACCATTACAAGGCAGAAAATGTCAAATGAAATTTAAAAATTTAAAATAGACAAGATTCAGCTATATAATATGTACAAATAAATTAATTTAAAATATAAAGTTACAGAAAGATTAAGTGAAAAAGATATAATGTGCAATAAGCGAGAAGAAAACAAAAGGGCTCTAAAAGCCTGGCCGGCGTGGCTTAGTGGTTGAGTGTTGACTTATGAACCAGGAGGTCACAGTTTGATTCTCCTTCAGGGCACATACCTGGATTGTGGGCTTGACCCCCGAGGCAGCTGATCAATGACTCTTTCTCATCATTGATGTTTCTATCTCCTCTCCCTCTCGCCCTCTCCCTTCATCTCTGACCTAAGTAGAAATTCTCAAACACTAAACCAAACAATTGCAGAATACATACACCTTCTTTTCTGATGCAGATGAAATGTTCAGCATTTAGACCATATGATGGGTCACAGCACAAGTCACAACAAATTTTCAAAGATTAATGATTATGGATTATGGAAGGGTCTCTCTTTTCCGCGGCCAGCATGGCTAGAGAGTGGTCCAGTTCCTGATTAGGGGTGGTTGGGATTGAGAAAATGAAAGAAAGAGACAGACACAGAGATGGAAGAAAAAAGCTGGGGCCGGGTGGGATCGCTGCCCTCTTCTGATGGAGAGACAGGGACCGAGCACCGAAACAGCGTGTTTATTTTATACCCCAAATACCAGGAAGTTTCACCAAAGGTCAAGACAAAGGAGCTTGGGTGGGCCCGAGTTGTATTCATTCCTGGTGCTTGGCTGGATTTACGTAATAAAACTCACTCCCTGGCACCCGGGCAAAAATGAAGGTCAAGCTGAGAACACTTCTGCCTTTTTGGCAAGATGCGTATCCAGGACGTGGCTTTGTCTACCACCCTGGATTCAGCTGACAATTTATTAAAGAAATGCCCATGTGCCTTCCCAGGGGCTCTCTACAATGGATAATTGTTATTATTATACTAATGATTATGACTGCAACAGAATTCATAAAGATGGAAATAATAAAGAGACATACGCAAAATCTTTAAATATTTGGAAGGTGAATAGCATACTTCTAAATAACACATGATTTCAAGAAGAAATTAGAACTTAAATTGTAAAATGTTTAAATTGAATAATGTTAAAACATACCACATCAAAATGTGTAAAATGCAGCAAAATAGGTGTGCAGAAGAAAACTTACAGGTTTAAATGCTTATGGTAGAAAGGAAAGAAAGTTTACACACAGTGGTCTAAATTTTTAAGTTAAGAAGCTAGAAAAAGTGTCAATCTAAAATAAATAGAAGGAAAATTAATTTTTAGACTAGAGCAGGAATCAATGAAATGCAAAACAAACAATAGAATAAAATAATAATGCAAAAGTTGGTGGTTTGAGAAAAATTAGTAAAATTGATAAACTTCTAACAATAATTATGAGGGAATTAGAGAAAAAATACAAATTTCCAATATCAAGAATGAAAGACTATTATTACTACACTAGAGGCCTGGCACACAAAATTCGTGCATGGTTATGGTCCCTAGGCCTGGTCTGCAATCAGGGCCATCTTCCCTGGCTGCTGGCAGCCAGCCCCCCCCCCGCCCCAACCCACCCCCGGTTCCCCGTTCGCCATCAGTCGATCAGAGACTTCCACCTGTGGGGGAGGGACCAAGAGGTGGTTAGGGCACCTCATAGTGACTGGTTGAGCAGTCATTCTGGTCATTCCGCCATTAGGGTTTATTTGCATATTATCCTTTTATTATACAGGATATGCCACAAACATTAAAAGACATCAGATAGCTCAGCTGGTGTTGTTCAGTGGTTGAGCATCGACTTAAGAACCAGGAAATCACGGTTCAATTCCTGGTCAGGGCACATTCCTGGGTTGTGGGCTCAATCCGCAGTGGGGGTTGTGCAGGAGGCAACCGAGCTAGGATTATCTCTCATCATTGATGTGTCTATTTCTCTCTTCCTCTCTGAAATCAATAAAAACATATTTTTAAAAAAGACATTAGCTATAGCAGATTTTTGGTGGGTTTTATTTACATTGTTTACATTCTTATCCTTTATTTTTAACCTTTGTACATCTTGCTCATTCAGATTTGTCTCATGAGGGATAGATGCTTTGAATATACTCTGAAAATCTTTGTCATTTAATTATTACATTTACTCATTTGCATTTAATTTAATTATTTATATATTTAACTTTATATGTACTGTATTGTCATCTATTTTTCTCATAATTTGATATTCTTTTCTTCCCCAACATTTTAACCTTCATTTAATTTATTTGTTATTCTACTTTTCCATCTAATGATTTATTAATTTTATTTGTTTTCACAAACATACTAGTGGGTATACTAGGGATTAAAATGTGCATTCTTGGTTTATTAAAGGTCAACCTAAAATTATATTTTTACTAATTTCCATATATTGGAAGACCCCTAAAACACTAATTCTATTAGTGTCCTCTTATTGTTACTGCTTTTGTTTTTATATATTTTAGTTTTCCATCCAGATTTGAAATCCCACAATACACTATAATTACTGTTTTATATCGTTAGTGTTTGTTAGTTTTGCTCACATATATACATTGCATATTCTTCATCCCTTTCTGCATGCCTAGGCCTCCTTACTTGGTTATTTTTCTTTTAACCTGATAATTGCCTTTAGTGTTTCCTTCAGTGCCAGTCTGCTAGTGACAAATACAGGTTTTGTTTGTCTACAAATGTCTTTATTTCATCTTTCATTTCACAAGAAATTTTTGCTAGATATAGAATTCTAGGTTGGTAGTTGTATTTGCCTTATACTTTCAAGATACTGATCCATTGTCTGCTGTCTTTCACTAATTTTGCTGAAAATCAGTCCTTAATCTTATTTTTCCTCATTTGAAATAAAAACAAATATTGCTTTTGGCTGCTTTTAATTTTTTATAATTGTGGTGCTAGATTTTATTATGATGTGTTTAAATGTGTTTTTCTTTAAACCTATTTGATGTATGGTGACTTTCAAGATTATTTCTGAAAATTATTTGTTGGCTTTAGAAAATTCATTACAATTATCTCTTCAAATGCTTTTCTATACCATGTTCTTTCTCCTTTCTTATGACTCTGGTTACATATATAATAGGTCTTTTTATAATTCCCCATTGCTCTTTTAGCTTTTATCTATTTATTGGTATTACTTTGCCTCACCATGATTTAATCTGTGTATATGTATATATATGGATTAATCTTATCCAACTCATTTTATGAGATAAGCATAAAATAGTATAAAAAATAAAATTACACTCTTATGAGTACAGTTTTAAATTATTAATAAAGATTATCAAATCAAATGTAGCAGTATGTAAAAACCAAACCCAAATATATATAATATATATATATATGTGTGTGTGTGTATATATATATCTTTTGTTGTTGAATATATCTTTTTTGTTAATTACAGTTACTGTTTTTTCAGTTCTAGAATTTCAATTTGCTTATTTTTAAAGTTAATTGAATTCTCCATCTTATCACTTAAGTTTTTAAACCTATTAATCTCTGTAATTTTACTGTCTGGATCTGATAACTCTATTATCTGGATTCCTATGTGTTTGTTTCTTTTGTTTCTTGTCTCTGCTTTCATTCAGGTTTTGGTTTTTCTTATGCCCAGTTATTTTTAAGTGAATATTGGGTATTTTGTATTAAACGTTACAGAAGGGAAGGTGAGACTTTGGATCACGTTACCTTCTCCCAGACAGGATTTATTTATACTATGTTTATGCAGATAGACTATGAGCACTAGCAACCCCAAATCTACTTAGTCTATTGGAGATAAAGATGATTCAAAGAGAGGCTTCAGTCCTCCAAAGAGCTGTTCTATTTCCATTTTACCTCGTGTTTCTTTGGGGTATCACTTCTTAGTCCAACCAACCCACTGCAGGGTTATAACAGCCCCTTCCTCCTAACAGTAATGGAACCCCAACTTTCATTGCCCGTTAATGAGATTGCTAGAAGCTCTTCTCAGGCTCGAAGCCTCTCTGTCACTTTGTCATAGTTTCTCAATCCATCAGTTTTTGTTTTTGCAGCACAAAATGCCTTGAAATAACCAGTAGTATGAAGAATAGTCACCAGTGTTTCCAAACTTGGTCCCTCACGTCCATTTCCTCATTATCTTTCTAATGGTTTCAAGCACATTTTATCTCTTCCTCTCCCTCTAGTTTTGCTTATAGATTTTAGAGGGAGGTGTTGATCTCTCATTACCAGATACAGAAATCCGTCCAAAATGTTTAAGTCTTCTATCGTGAAGTTCTCATTTCATGTCTCTACTTAAAGTTTAGATCCTAAACTTTAAGTGGTTCTCAACCTTCCTAATGCCGTGACCCTTTAATACAGTTTCTCATGTTGTGGTGACCCCCAATTTCATTGTTACAAATTGAACATAATTAAAGCATAGTGATTAATCACAAAAACAATATGTAATTATATATGTGTTTTCCGATGGTCTGAGGCGACCCCTGTGAAAGGGTCATTCCACCCCCAAAGGGGTCGCGACCCACAGGTTGAGAACCGCTGGTTTAGAAGTTTTCTGACTCCATTACAAATACTTTATCAATTAGAACGACACTATTCTGGGTGACATATTAAAATTCTTTGAAATGCCTAGAATTCAAGATGCATCTCAGTATATAGCAACTCCAGTTTTGTTATTTCTCAACCTCAGCACTAGTTTCCTTGCTTCTTTGTCACAATGTCTGATTTCAACACCACAGCCAAAGTGACCTGTTAGAATTAAGTTATTCATGCCACTATCTTACTTAAAATTGTTCAATGATTTCAAATTTCACTCAGAGTAAAAGCCAAAATCACTGTCATTGTCAACAAAGCCTTTCCCAGTGTACTCGTTATCACCCTCTCTGAGTTCACCTACTAATGGCTCACTGGTTACATTGATTCTTTTTCCCAGAGACTCTCCCATGAGCTTCCCCTTACCATCTGCATGGCTTGCTCCCTTATTATTTGGCATCTTTACTTAATATCGCCTGTTCAATGAGCTCCCCTTCAGAGGAGGAAACCAAATGACCAAAATGTAAATATATGTTTAAACTTAAATTTCTGAAAAGACAAATTTACAAAAGAATGAAGCATCATTTATTCATAGATAGATAGATACATAGACAAATACATAAATAGAGATAGATGTTAAATTGAATAAGTAGATCTCTCAAATACTGCTAATAGAATGGAGATTGCTAACCTGTTTGGAAACAAATTTGACAATATCTAATAAAATTGAATCTATCTATATAAAATCCTAATATGCAAATAGATCAAACAGTGGAATGACCTGCGGAACGACTGGTCGGTGGGGGACAGAGCCAGTGAGCAGGTGGCACCAGGTCGCCAGCCAAGGCGGGTGCCAGCAGGGACCCCCGATTGCCCCATCAGTTGCCCCACAGATCGGCCTTGATCACTGGCCAGGCCTAGGGACTCTACCCTACATTTTGCGAACAGTCTTTTAGATTTAAAAATTAAAAACTGGCAAGGCTACTCTAACTCTGGAAAAAACAGGATGATTCAGCAATGACATGCATGGACTCTGGCTTGCACATTTTGTGGTCAGCCCTGATTCTGACACTTATAACTGTGTGACAAAGCCAACTACTTAACTTTTCTCTGCTTAAGTTTTTCACCCATAAGATGGGGAAAATGGTACTACTGCCTCAGAAGGATCATGTTATGTACTATTTTTTATAATCAGGGCAAAAAAAATGTAGCTACCCATACAACAGCAAGATGCCTTCCACCTGTATGAAAAGTATGGTCACTGGTGCATGCAGCATCCCAGATTGCGAGAGGGATGTCTGACTGCCAGTTTAGGCCCCCAGACCGGCAGTCAGATATCCCTTGAGGGGTCCCAGATTGCGAGAGGGCGCAGACCTGACTGAGGGACCCCCCCTCTCCTGTACACAGATTTTGTGCACTGGGCCTCTAGTGTGTAAATATATGATTTAGGAATTCTATTACTAAGTCCATAATCTAAAGAATTATTTGCACATGTACACAATGAAAAATGTGCTAGGATGTTCATAGCAGCATTATTTGTAATTGAGATAAACTACAGAAAACAATCAAATTATATCAGTAAGGGAATAAATAAAATACTATGGCATATTCTCACAATGTAATGAAGCTGTTAAAATTAATGAATCATGTATACATTAATCAACATGTACACATCTCTAGCATGTTATGTGTAATAAAAAACACATCCATATAGTATGTATAGCCTCCATTGTATCAATTTTAGAAACAAACTATGTATAATGTTTGCGTGCATATGAAACAAAAGTATAAGAACTGAGATTGAAAAGACAAACATGGACTTCAACATCATGGTTATATCTGGGAGGGAGGAAATTGTATGGATGACTACTTACATTGAGTCTTTTACTATTTGATTTAAAAAAAAAAAACAACCTGACAAATATGGCAAAATGTTTTCATTAGTTCAATCTGGATTATGTGTGCTTAGGTGTGCACTAGTACTTACTACTTAACAACTTTCTGTGTATTTAACATATTTAATATTTTAAAAAATTAGACCAAAGATTATATATATTTCATTTCCTCTCATCTATATATAGAAAAGCCTAAGTGACCATTTGACGGTTCGACCATTCGACCAGTCGCCTGGTTGCTATGATACAAACTAACTTCCAGGGGGCAGATATTCGACCAGCCTGGTTGCTATGATACAAACTAACTTCCAGGGGGCAGATGTTCAACGCAGGAGCTGCCCCTGGTAGTCAGTGTGCTCCCACAGTGGGAGCGCTGCTCAGTTGACCAATGAGTGCTAGACACAGGGCTCATGGCTAGCTGCTGCAGCCCGGAGACCACAGTGGAGCTACAGCAAGCCTACTGATTGGTGGTGGTAGCAGGCATAACGGAGCCGGGATAAGCAGGAGTGGCAGGCAGGAGTGGTAGGCGGCGTTGGACTGCCGGTTTTGGCCCGATCCCCATAGGCCATGCCAAGGGACCCCACCAGTGCACAAATCCATGCACAGGGCCTCTAGTATATGTATAATGAAATTCAGTTCATCTAGAATACAAACCTAAAAATGTCTGACTTTAACTGTTTCATGTAAATTTTTGTTGATTATTTGTTGACATACCAGATACATGAACTTTTCTAACAGATACAGATCAAAACCAGACATCTTTGGATTAATTAAATAGGAAGAGTTAAACTGAACAAATTTACTGAAGCAGTTAAGGCACTTCATCTAATTAGAGGTCTAGCAAAATTATAAGGCATTATAACTTGAGGATCAGTCTATTTTCCAAACAGAAAAAAGATCTACAACCTCTAAATGCATTAAAATATTAATTTCTACTTTGGGATCAGTGTCCAGCTTAACAAGTTAACCTCTCTCTCATTAAGAATAAGCTGAAAGGAAGGTATAATTAAAGGTTATTTTCAGAGAAATTGATAGCTGTGGCTCAGCCATCCCTTACACATTTTTACTGGAAAAAAAACTTTCTTCTCATAAAGGAAATATCCACAAAAATATTTTAAGATGTTATTGCACTTTATGAAATCAAAATGTGTTTCTTTGGAAGAAATGAAGAAGAATCATGTTGCCTAAACTAGCTTACAAATTTCACCTGCATATTAATAAATAGACATTTTACTCTTTACACTGAGAGAGAATTTTTTAATGTGGTTGTCAAAACTTGTGTAAGCTATACTCCAAGTTAATGTAATATACTTGCATAATAAAGAATATAAAGGGAGCTTAAAGGTTATATAGTATATACATGAATATTTTTAGGTGAGGGATCTAAGATCTAAAATATTTGAAAGTCTAAAATTTCATAAGACACCATGATAAAATTTTGAACTGCAAAGGACTAATTCCTCCTGAGTTTAACCCCTTCTCTATGTAGTTGCTTTGATTAATAAACCCAGGAAAATTTTTAACTTCAGATATCTTTATTCTTTGTTACTTTAATGCTTCCAAGACTTCAAAACTTTTAGGATCCTATATGTCTTGTTGACAAATATAATTTACCTTTAGAATTTTAATGTGTCCATATAAAGTGGTGGTATTTACTGTGAGAACATGAACAAGATCTCTACTTTTGATCTTTTAAAACATGTCTTTGCTTTACCTTTTCTTAGGAGAGATATTTCATCATTACAATATCAAAAGATACATATATGCCAACCACAACAAAAGTATGACTCTTAGTGGATGTATTTATGCACAAATGAACTGCACTCTTTTAAGGTGTTCAAAGATGAGAAAGTCAGTGCTTCTAGAGATTTTGGTATAGAATATTCTAGTAATAAAGTGCTATGATGTTCTCTTCATAGATGCAAATTACACCTTTACTGTTACCTTCTTTCTGCTGTTTCTGATACATGTTACTATGTATGTATTAAGTCTGAAAATTCCCCAACTTTTTTTAAGCACTCTCCTTACATAAAGTAGTTTAGCCTTCTCCAAACTTACTAGAAAGCTGAGAGAAGTAAATTATCTCTTTCCAGATGAATCAGATAGTCACCTTTATGTTAAAACTAGTGGCCCAGTGTATGAAATTCATACACGGGGGGGGGGGGGGAGGC
>NW_005371693.1:2660856-2668495 GCF_000412655.1 Myotis brandtii
TGAGGGGCTGAGGGCCGTTTTCAGGCTGGCAGGTGACTGAAGCTCCCAACCTCTCCTTTTTTTCTTTTTTTATAATTCTGGGATTTATTTACCTTCTATGGCTGTCACAGGAGCTGAGAGCCGCCTTTAGCTCTGAGGCCCGGCTCCAGCTCTGAGACCTCGGCTGCTGAAAGCAGGTATCTGGTTTGTTTGGGTTCTATAATTGAAACACTGTTGCGGTCCTGCTGGCTGAAGCCCTGCTGGCTGAAAGCAGGTTTCTGGAGTTTGTTTAGCTTCTATATTTGCGACAATGTTTCTTAAACTTCAAGCTCAGAGGCCGGCAGAGGCAGGCGGGGAACGTTGGCTTCCTCCCTCACTGGAGCAAGCAAGCATCCTGTTCGCTTCAAGCTGCCTGGCAGCCGGCCGCCATCTTGGTTGGCAGTTAATTTGCATATCGCCCTGATTAGTCAATGGGAAGGGTAGCGGAGGTACTGCTAATTACCATTTTTCTCTATTATTAGATAGGATAGATTATACAGGATAGAATTGCTTAAATAGGGGGGAAGCCTTTTTCAGCAGGAGAAGATGCTCTTGGCAAACAAAAACACATAATCCCTATATCTGGACTGATAGCCAGCCATATGCACTATACTGCCAAACCGGCCATTAAAAAATTGAACCGCTTTCTTACACCTTACACCAAACAGCTGTTGCCCTTAAGACTCCTCCTCAGCCCCTACCTTAGGTTCTGCCTTCACAGTTCACCCAGATTTAGGTTCTGATTGGTTGGTTTCTATGGCAGTCAGCATCAAAATCTCTGCCTCCTAGGCAGCCACTGGCTCCTCGCAGTTCACCCAGATTTGGTTCTAATTGGTTGGTTTCTATGCCAGTCAGCGTTTCTGGCCTGATCAGAGAGGCGGAGCTGATCAGCAGCCCCCACAGCTGCTGGCAAGTCCCGGAGAGAAAGAGAGGCAAGGGCTGATTAACAGCTGCCATGATCAGCAGTCCGCACCTGCAGCAGAAGCAGTCAGTGCTGTGTCGCTGCAGTGACCCAGCACTGACTGCAGGACTGACTTCCGTGGCGCTGACCCAGCACTGACTGCCACAGGGGCTGCAGATCAGACCCTACTTCTCTCTCCAGGCCTGATGCGCAGCCCCCTCAGCAGTTAGTGCTGGGTTGCTGCAGTGCCCATGGGCAGCAGTCAGTACTGCTGGATTGTCTCGGTGACCCAGGACTGACTGCAGGACTGACTTCTGGTGTTTGGTCGTCTGTTCAGTAATTTTGGATGTTACGGACCCTGGCTCTTTATAGCCTATCTAATAATAGACAAACATAGTAATTGATCGTACCTTCGCTACGCCTCCCATTGGCTAATCAACGAGATGGCGGTTAATTTGCATACGTAGGCGCGAAGTGGCAGAGCGAAGACTGAAGGCGGCTCCGGCCGGAACAGCGAAGGCTTGAAGGCGACTCTGGCCAGAGTGAAGGCCTGGGTCCCAGGTGCCGGAGGAAAACCGGTGCCAGCAGCCAGGGGAAGGGAAGGCCTATTGCATGCATCTTTTCATGCAACAAGCCTCTAGTATATAGATAATGATCTGTAAAATCATCTACCTCTGCTAATTATTTTGTGATAACCTAAATATATTGTTCCCAGTGACACTTTTATCTTGTTTGCTTCTACGTTCTCTTATAGAAGTTATTAAACTTAACTATCGAGGCTTAGGCAAACATTAAAGTTAATTTTTCTGTGCAAAAATTTAATATGGCTTTTTATTCTTGAAATGTTTGACCTTAATTTAAAAAAATACCTTTTTAAAAAATGATATTTAGAGTTCTTATATATTACTTTTTATTTTTCATCATTACCATTATGAATTTACCTTTGAATAGACATTCTTTCAGGAATCCACATGCCCATGGGTGCACACAGATCCTGCCATGAGCATCCGGAGTCAGAGTAAATAGATCAGTAGTTACTGAGATGTGTAGAGCTTCCACATTCTAACACTTGGCACAGCAAATCTATTCAAACACCCAAACCTTCTGTCTATGGCCTGAGCATAGTAATCACAGTAAATTATGTCTGTGAAAATTTTTTGGACTTCCACTATTACAGGAAATAAAAGAAAATGGTCTTGTGATATATGGTCCCAGCCATTACAAAACAAATTCATTAATTCTTTATATAGAGAATCATGAAAGACAGAGGAAGCATTGCAATTTCAGTATGATGTATTGCCTGGCTAAATTTCAAAACTCTAAAATCCATGTGATGAGGGCATTTGATGACCAGAAGGAACGCATAGGATGGAAGTGAAATAGACATTAAGTAGAAGGTAAATAGGAAGCAGTTAGGGTACAGGAACTGTCACTGAGCATCCTAAAACACAATTTTTTGAAAAAAATAGATATTTTATTGATTTTTCACAGAGAGGAAGGGAAAGAGATAGAGACTTAGAAACATCAATGAAAAGAGAAACATCGATCAGCTGCCTCCTGCACACCCCCCACTGGGGATGTGCCTGCAACCAAGGTACATGCCCTTGACCGGAATTGAACCTGGGGCCCTTCAGTCTGCAGGCCGATGCTCTATCCACTGAACCAAACCAGTCAGGGCTAAAATGCAAATTAAAAAAAATAACTTTGATATGTAAAAATTGAATAAAATTAAGGTGTACAGTGTGTTACTTTGATATATTTATATAGTGTGATAGGGTTGCTGGTGTGACTATATTTTTCACATTACATACTTGAGTACAATATTATTATCTATATTCAATATACTGTACATTAGATTTCTATGGCTTATTTAGTATCCATTACAAGTTTTTACACTTACATGCCATCAATCTTATACCTCCACCTCCCATCCCCTGGTAACCACTGTTTGTTTGTGTTAAGGAAAATAATTAAAAGCAAGTAGTGTGACTCTATAATCTTAGTTACTACACTTGACTGTTGCAATGATGTTTCTGACTCCAAAATGATTAATAGTTTCACCAAGAATGAAGAAAATGGGGACCAAAGGGACACACCTAGAACTCAGGTTTAAGCAGGTCCTGAGAAGGGTTCTAGTTCTAGTTCCAGGGGCTGGGGTCAGGAAGCCACTGAGAGCAGGGGAACACTCTGACAAATTGAAAGGGTATGAATAAATACTAGAGCTGTCCTCCTGGTGCCACCAGAAACTGCAGAGATACCCAGCTTGGGGTGCATCACCTAAGCAGTCATTTGAGGTGTAGAGGGCCATACCCTAAAAGCCCAGTGGGATGAGGCATGAAGAGGAAAGCACAGCATGTGGCAAGATTGGTTACCCAAACCAGGTGAGATGAGCCATCTTCCACTGGAGCCATTGTCAGATCCCCTTCACAACCTTGCCTGTTAGGACCATGTATTTATATGCTGAATAGGATTGTAATGAGTGTTTATCATTATCCTATCTTCTATATCTCAGCAATAGGAACTAAGTGCATGGTACTCAAAGGGACTGCTTCGCAGGTGTCAAAATGAAACATTTTACATGAAAACACAAAAATTAGTTACTCCACACTGCCTGATATTTCAGGGTGGGAGGAAGTGACATACTCTGTGTGTATATGATTATAGGAATGTGTGAAAATAGTTTTCATTCTACATAAAGCCTGGGTGCATACAGCTACTTATAAAATGTTAGGTTTTGATTTCCAATGTCAGGTATTTCAGGACAGAAAGTACTAGATGCAGCTGACAAATTCAAAGGACATTTATTTTCTCTGTAAAATTCTATTGTTTCTCAGGATACTTCAGTATGTTTAACCCATACACCTCCAGTGTATGCTCAAAAGTGCAGGTCAGGAAAAAATTATATGGAGGAGGTCCCAGCAGGGTGATTTCTATGGATATACAATTAAAGTGCAAAGGAATCATGTCATTGGGACCACTTGTCTTCACAACATACTCCATCCGGAGCCTCATTTAATTTTATCTGGATGAAATCTGTATAATGGATATGGAGATGGAGTCATGACAGTCTTGGTTGTAGATGCATTTTACATAAATTTTTCACACTCCTCATCTATGTCTCAACTCCATCCACTTATTATCGATCACTCCTTGAATCTTCTGCCCTTCACCATCTTGGATAAAGTTTGGAAATAGTTCATAGTAACTGAAAGATAAACTAGGAAGCAAAGAAGATGTTTTTCCTTCTAATAATTAGGCTATACCTATGCACATATTTGTGTGTGAAGACATACCTTATTAGAACACTGAGGGAATTGTTAAAGCTTTAACTGTTAAAATATCCTTTCCACTGTGAATATAATTGAAGCTTATCTTTTCAACTAACTCTGTGTCCATCCTACCCACATGAAGAAGAAAAGCAATAATCTGAATACTTTCAGGCAACAAATTTTGCTTACAATGCCCATCAAATATTTTACTAAAAAAGTAAAAGAGATTATTATAAGGAATTTAATAGATATTAATTTCTTCATCTGTATAACTCTGTGTGCTTGTGACATAAAGCTGCTTAGCTGTTAGCATTAAGACATTTCTAACTATGACATAAAACTCTTAAAAAATTCTCCTGGCTTCAAAAGATGAGTAATTTAGAATCTTGAGCTACATTGTCGCTTTGCTGATGAGTTTAAGATACTGTGTACACATTTTTTCCTAAGCCCAGACTCCTTTTTAGGATGCCATAATATGCCTCTAAAGGAAATATGGGTACCAGAAATAACCTTGGAGACTTATTAGTCAGCTTCTGAGCTACCCAAGGTAAGAAACTTTCTAAGAGATGCTTTGTGTTACTGCTTTAAACTTTTTTGAATACTACAGCCACAGGTTTTAAAGACTTCTTTGAAACAACTGAAGAGTGAACTTTAATTCATGTTTTTTAGACAAAGGTTATATGAGACTTACAGCAGTCTTACAAAAGAAGAATATCAGCAAGAATTGCACATTACGCTCGGAGTGCAACTGACTTTCAAATTTCTCTACAGGTATTATTTCCCATGAATAGGAACAAAGAGCAAAAACAGTTAAAAAAGCATATTCAAATGTGTGCATAAAAAGGCATGGTAAATGAATACTGTTTAGTTTGCTGACATAATTACTTGAATGTAATTTTTATGAGTCGTAGAAATCTTGGCATTTTCACTGAACCAGATAATTAGACTCTGAATAGAACAGGGTCAGAATAATTAATACATCAAAACTAGATGAACTTTTTCTAATTATTTTTACTTAATCTCTATTATAATTATTGTTATACTCTGCTGAGCATGATTGCCTCATGTTCATAGATTTGAATGCAGTCTTATAGTTGCATCCTGGGACTTTGTGGAATATTAACAAACCGTGGCATGGAGAAATTAGAATGGTGTAGTTTCATGATGGAATTTTAAATTGGAATTTCATATTTTTCTATAAAGTTGCACAAAATTTGCTTCATAATCATAAAAATATGAATTTTAAAACAAAAGTCTACTTTTCTAGCAAGTTATACTTCTGCAAAGTTCAAGAAAAATTATTTTCCTGGTTTTTTTAAGGTATATTACCAGCTATTCAATTCATGTGAAATTTTCTGAAAGGGAGTGCATTAAAATTTTCATTATTTGAGTTTTTAATATCATGCTAAATCTTAATTATTTAGGCAAATGTATCAATAAGCAGTAAAGAGCATGGCCAACTATTATTAAAGATTTTGAAATTCATGTTATAAAGTCATGGTGTAACTTTCTGATGATAGCTACCTACTTGTGCCAGATCTTTGGTAGGCTCATGATAAGACAGAGAAATACATTATAAAAGCAGATGAAACCAAGAATACTGATAAAATATTTTTACTCTAGGGCTGAAAGATGATATAGTTCAGTTAATAAATGAGTAGAGGTTATTCCAGTGATGGCGAACCTATGACACGTATGTCAGAGGTGACACACGAACTCATTTTTTTGGTTGATTTTTCTTTGTTAAATGGCATTTAAATATATAAAATAAATATCAAAAATAGAAATCTTTGTTTTACTATGGTTGCAAATATCAAAAAATTTCTATATGTGACACTACACCAGAGTTAAGTTACGGTTTTTCAAAATGCTGACACGCCGAGCTCAAAAGGTTTGCCATCATTGGGTTATTATATGTCTGAATATCCGAAATAATAATCCTATATTACAGAGAGAAAGATTTTTACCCATCAAATAAGATCCAATAAAAACTAACCCAAGACACCAATGAGAAAGTTGGAGGTTAACACTTAGCTCTCATTTCCGAGTTGGTCAGCACTACCCTCTCCTTGACTATTACCTAGCTTCACTCTTTGGCAGTCCACCATTGCCCCTTGAACAGGACTGAAAATTGGTGGGTTAAAGGAGCATTGCATCCTTAGACATGAAGGAGGAAACAGAAATCAGGAGACTACTGCAAAATGCTGAAAATAATTCAGTTGGAGAATTTACAGCATGTTTTAATTATCTACGAAGTAATTCAACTGGTGATATTCGGATTGAAGGACAAGAGACACAGGATAATACTCTACCTAAGTTTTGTGGAACTAAGTTATTTAAGTGTTTGTTTAATCCTGGAATTTGGCTAGGGAAGATACACATTATCAGAGAGAGCAGATAAAATGAGATTCTGGAAACATTAAGATAGAAATGATGTATTAGGGAGTGATGCCTTTTGCAAATATCAGCAGTGTTAGAGTCTACCTCATTCAAGGATAATAAATAAGTAAGATTGGTCCTGGTGGAGTGACTCAGTTGATTTGAGAGTCTCTCCATACACCAAAAGGTCGATCCCTGGTCAGGGCACATACAGGAGGCAACTGATGTATGTTTCTCTCTCTCTCTCTCTCTCTCTCTCTCTCTCTCTCTCTCTCTCTCTCTTTTCCCTCTCTAAAATCAATACACATATCCTCAGGTAAGGATTTAAAAAAGATAATAATAATATTGACCTTGAGCTAGTGGATGCAGTTTTTCACTTTAAAAAAGTATTTATCATAAATGTGTTATAAAATGGGGACAATAAGAGAATAGGGAAAATGCTTAACTATAAGTGTTGCTGGCAAAGATATAAAAAGAATATAGAAGAGAAAAAGGTATCACATTAAAAATTTAAAGTTGGCTTTAGCTGTAGTAAAAAGCATAATTGACATTGTAGAAAATGAAATCACTAATAAATATGACAGCTTTCTAAGAATAAAGAAAAATAATAGTAATAAATGCTACAGAAGAGTGTAAACAAAAATAAAATATATAAATAATTGGCATCCATTGAGAATGAATTAAAAATATGAAACTAAACCATATTCATTAAAAGAAAACACTTTCCATGAGTTTAGCAAAAATAAACCAAACAGCAAAAGACATTACCTGAATACAAAGTGAAAGGGTTCACTAAACCTTGAAACACATGCAAAAATAAACTTGGCAAAATGTTTGAATTTCAAGGTTAAAGAAAAAAATCCACAAGTATTTGGCCAAAAAGGAAAAGAAAAAGACACATCAGTTTCACCTCCTTATTTAACTCAGAGTGCTGGACTAGAATAAAACAGTAAGAGCTAAGTTTTGTGTGTGTGTTTTTTAATACAGTATGAAAAATTGTATTTTTTAATACTGTATATTTTATTGATTTTTTACAGAGAGGAAAGGAGAGGGATAGAGAGTTAGAAACATC
>NW_005371693.1:2668578-2669166 GCF_000412655.1 Myotis brandtii
GGAATCAAACCTGGGACTCTTCAGTCCGCAGGCCGATGCTTTATCCACTGAGCCAAACCGGTTAGGGCAAGAGCTAAGTTTTGAGAGAAAAATATTGTGGTCTAAAAATATTTCTACCATAGTAGTTAATGTGCTAAGAAAACAGAATGAATTGATGCAGGTTTCAGAACATAAACATTTTTTAAGATACATTTTATTTTTTTAAGTATATTTTTATTGATTTGAGAGAGAGAGAGGAAGGGAGAGGGAGAGAGCGATAGAAACATCAATGATGAGAAAGAATCATTGATTGGCTGCCTCCTGCACACCCCCTACTGGGGATCAAGCCCAGCAACCCAAGCGTTTGCTGTTCCTGGGAATCAAACCAAGACCTTATGGTTCATGGGTCGACACAACCACTGGGCCACAACAGTCGGGCAAAACATAAACTTTTCATGGATACATTCCTTGAAATTTTTAGTTAAAATGCATATCAGCAAGGTAAAGATGAATAATATTTAATTAAAAAAGAAATATATGAATTTGAAATTGCTGTGTTATATACTGAAAATGTATTTGCTTAACCAAAAGATGCTCAGATTGAAAGGA
>NW_005371693.1:2669216-2697178 GCF_000412655.1 Myotis brandtii
ATAATATAAGTAATAATATAATTCTTATTCCTAGTAAATATAAACTTTACTATATAATCATAAATATATTATGAATTTTATATGAGCAAATGTAATATTCACTGAATAATTTTGGGATAATTGACTTTTTGGAAATAATAAATTGAATCCTTATCTTACACTTGAAATTAATATGAGTTTAAAGTAAAATAAGTCTTAAAATTTATCAAATAAATATATTTTGGGGAAAGCTGAAAAAATAACAATATTGCTGTTACTGAACAAGAACAACATAGAAAAAAACATCTGCTTAACTTGCATATTCTATATCCTAAAAAAGCAGCAGACAATGGATTAAGCACTTAGATTTTGTAACTAGAACTGAGTTCAAATCCTGCTTCAACTCCTACAAGTTATGTTATTATGTAACCTATTTCTGCTTCAGATTATTCACTACTGAAAAGATGGGTAGCAATTACTAAGAGATTTGTTGCAAATACCAAAACAGATTATTAAAGTAAATCTCTTAATATGGTGCTGAAATATATGAAGCTTATAGTAAATGGAAGTTGCATATTATTTAATGTTTGTCTCATTTTTTTTCTATAACACTATTGATACACTGAAATGACTGTATGTTTATGCGGAGATGATACAGGGCTACTGGGTAAAATATTTATAGCATGTGATTGTCTTATTAATGAACACATTATTCTCTTGGTTTAGCATAATGCCTGGCTTATAGTAAGTCCTCAATAAATACTTGTTGCATGCTAAATATCTATATCTATATCTATATCTATATCTATATCTATATCTATATCTATATCTATATCTATCTATATATCTATATCTATATCTATATCTATATCTATATCTATATCTATATCTATATCTATATCTATATCTATATCTATATCTATATCTATATCTATATCTATATCTATATCTATATCTATATCTATATCTATATCTATATCTATATCTATATCTATATCTATATCTATATCTATTGGTGCTCCCACAGTAGTGGGCTGACTACAGGCCACACCCCTCATCAGTGCACAAATCTGTGCACCAGGCCTCTAGTATGAATATAAGACACCATATTGGAAACTAATACATATAATACTGAAACTAAACAGATGTCTTACCCTAACACATTTCTCATTAGGGTTGTTGATACAGTACAGAAATGTGAGATATGAACAATATGTAAATAACTGCAAGTCTTCACTTAATCATCGATAGATTCTGTGACTTTAAGAGAAAGGATGTAGCCCTAACTGGTTTGGCTCAGTGGATAGAGCGTCGGCCTGCGGACTGAAAGGTCACAGGTTCAATTTCGGTCAAGGGCATGTACCTTGGTTGAGGGCACATCCCAGTAGGGGGTGTTCAGGCGGCAGCTGATCGATGTTTCTCTCTCATCGATGTTTCTAACTCTCTGTCTCTCTCCCTTCCTCTCTATAAAAAAATTAATAAAATATATTTTTAAAAAAAGAGAAAGGATGTAGAATGAAACCAATTTTACCATAGGCAATTGATAGAAACAAGAGTAAATTCCCACAGCATCTCATCAATGTTACAATGAAACAATAATGAACAAAACTGTTATTTGAAGACCTGCTGTATAATGAGGCGGGTTTTTGAAAGTGCATTGCAATACAGTGGGGCCTTGACTTACGAGTGTCCCGACTAACGAGTTTTTCGAGATATGAACGGTCTCTCGGCGGATTTTTTGCTTTGAGTTGCGAGCTAAAATTCGGGTTATGAGCCAGCTTCAGATACCCCACTGCTAGTTGGCACAGCGAACGTCACAGTGAAAGCCACAACATCAGTCCAGCATCACGTGTCTCACTCGTTCACTTTTTGATTTGACATATGAGTAATTTGAGTTACGAGCTCCATCACGGAACGAATTAAACTCGTAAGTCAAGGCCCCACTGTACCCAAAAATAAAGTGCTATCTCAAAAGAAGAGAAACTATGGCCAAAACTAGAGAAGTGGATCCCCCATACTAACTCCAACATATTCAGTTTCTGAAATATCCAACATGGCTTTCTTGTATTGTTTTTTTATACATAGTTGGCTAAAATCAAGTATTCTTGATGACCTAAAGTATAATGACATTATACCTTATTTATGCATAATTAAGAAAAATATTAGTATGGATTCATCTGTTTAAACAGTAAAATTAATATATTAGACAAGAAGGTTGGTAGGGAAAATGGGAATACATTCACTTAAAATTAAGATAATCCGAAAGAATTGGTGGCTGACCTAAGAAATGTCAATAAAAAAGAAACAGTGCTACAATCTTGAGCTTGTTATTCTGTATAATCAGCTAAATACTTAGCTATATTTAGCAATATATTTAATCCTTACCGATGTAAATTTATATTGTGATCATATATAAGGTTTAAATATTATGTCTTTAAGTAAATAAGGTACAATTATTAATTGGAGGAAAATGCCACCCAAGAAGAACAGATTCAACCTATTTTGAACTTTTAATACACTAAGCTTTGTATTAAACCAAATTTCATTCTCACTCTATAAACTTTTCTGTGTTTCTTCCTATTTATTATTACCAGCCCTATCTTATTGAAAAATAATCTTGTTTGTATGTTTGAAATGTAGAATATGAAATTATCCATCTAAGTCATTAAACAGGGTCATTTCTGCTTCAAAAAGAGTACATTCCTCTGCAAGTTAATAAGTATTTGGAATTCTTGATTTTGTTATCACTTTACTGGTGTTTTAGTTTCATTTAGTTGATTTATGCTTAAGAACCCAGACTGGGAAAACTTTAGGCATGCTTTGTGGTACTTTCTCCCAGTCATATAACACCTGTATTTGCAGCTATCCTTCTGTTGCCAATCTTCTAGTAGTTCATTCCATTGTCTCAGCTGCCCGACGTGCTTCCTGGCATTTTAGTATTTTATCAGTGAGTATTAACTTACAGGTGATAGGAGAAAATGGAGTCAAGAACCTGGGCTTTCCATTTGGCAGCTCTTTTCTATCGGTGTTCATGTCTGAAATGTTGACTATTCTTAAAATCATGATGGTGTCAGGAGAACGTGAAAACCATAGCCTATATAATCTTACTAGCCAATGTTACCTCAATAAATTTAATTAAAAATAAATAAAAAACAATAGAAACTTTAAAAATCAAATCAAATAAATCATGGCAGGTTTCTGTGAATCTTTTAATGACGATAGTTAAAACATTTTTAATTATGTAGTTTTGAGACTTATAGAGAAAGTGGACTTTAAGGAAGGCTGGTTCAACACAGAGAATGAGGAAACAGCTGAGTACAAATATTAACCAAGGGAAATAAGTATGAAGGCAAAGTAAGAACAGAGGCAAATTAGGGAATCTACTTTTAATTGGACTGAGAATTTTCCTTTGGCAATGCCTAGGGAACCATGAAGGCTGGGAAAAAAGAAAATAGGCTGAAAGATATAAAATCACTACATGAATAGCTACTTGTCAAACAATGTTTTAATATAATATTAATTACTTTAAGATTTTTCTTGGCTTTTATCAGTCACATATCAGAATTTGAATTCTTACTTTTATATATTAAATATTTAAATACATAGACACATAAAAAATATACCTTGTAATATTTTTTAAAAATACACCCTCCAACTTCCTTTTCTATTCTTAAAGAACTTTTTTAAAACATGATCTATTATGATTACCTTACCTTGCTGACAACCAGTGCCATTGCAATACAAACCAGACCCAGGAAAAGAAGATTGGGCAAAACACAATCTGCATTCATTTTTTCCCCAGTAAATCTAATATATAGTTTGTTTTACAAAATATCCAGTTTTCTCTATTTGATTTCTAATTCAAACATTTGCCATAACGTCAACAATGATTTGGAGATATAGCAAAAGGATTGCAATTTTGATTTCAATAGCATAGGAACCCCTATAAAACCGAATAAATAATGTATCTAAGTGTCTAACACCAGGTACCAGATAGCTTTCACTGAATGTTAGTGTTCTTTATCTTACTCCTATACAGTATGAAGTAGAAAAAAAATAAAATATTCATTACTTAAAGTTTAGGTCTTTGAATCTATTTCATTGAATTATAAAATCTAAATGACAATGACTTCAATACCTTTATCAAGTTCTTATGACAAAGATAATGAATTGATGTGTAGAGTCAAGAGTGTAAGAATTTTATTATATGGATAAAATCTTTTTTTCAAAAAATTGGTTCATCTTTTATTTAATAAAAACTTTCCCTCTTAGTTCTCGTTCACACCTAAGACTATCTATCTATCTATCCATCCACCTATCTGTCATTTATTTCTGGAAATCATAAGTTGAAGTTCATGATCTTATGACTATTTTGCACTAAGTTGCATATATTCACCATGTAAAGATTTGGTGAAAAAAATATTTATTCACCATGTGACTGGTTTTGAAGTGTTCTTTTTTTTTCTATATGAAAACTTTTGTAGCTAGTGACAGAATCTGACCTTTGAAAAAGCTGCATCATGTTTAAAAATATGAGACACTTAATGAATGTGCATGTCATCCTTGTCTAGGGACCATACTAATTGCCTCAATATCCAGTTTTAGTATATGTGCTTCTGAAGTGAGCATTGCATTTTTTAAGGCCTTTAAAACCATAAAGGCTTCTTTCTATACATTCTTCTTTTGGGGGAGGTGGAGGTATGTGTGAACAAGCCTAAACTCCCTATTTAGTCATACGTTTTTAATATTCTACTCCTTAAATAACTTATGTTGTGCAACTGACATTCATTGTTGTGCATTAATTGGCATACACATAGGTCACAGGAAAATGCTATCCCATGCAGAATTTAGGTATGTTTCCTACAGCATCATCTCTGAATTTCCAACATCAAGCTGTAACACTATAGAGCCCTGCTCCAAGTTATGTTCCCCGATTACATGTATATAGTCATGTGTATACACAAAAAGCCAAATTACCCTCACTCTCTTTGTCTTTTAGAATCTTACCAAGTTTTCATAAAATTAGGAAGACATTTTTGTCTATAATATTTCTAAAACACTAATATGTATTTCCATTGAAATCTGGATATACTCTTTTTATCTAAGAAATTTTAAAGTTACTTTTCAGATGTAAGGTAAATAGATATTAATGTATAATAACTTTTCACTTCCTATTCCTTAAAATCGTATCTAATAAAGATGGTATATGCAAATTGACCATCATGTCATAACAGTCAAGATGGCTGCACCCACAGCGGAGGCAGGGATTCCATAACACAAGATGGCTGCACCCACAGAGTAGGCCGAGTTCCCATAACGAGCCTTAATGAGCAATCAGCAGGGACCTGAGGCTGTGCCCCGCCTCCTGTGGGGCTTGATGGGGGATCTCAGGTCTAGCCCACCTCCCGGGAGCCGGGCCAGGCGACCTGAGGCCACGCCCCCTCTCGGCGGGGCTTGATGGGTGTGGGTCTGGATCTAGCCCAATGTGGGTGGGGCCAGCCGGGTCTGGGTCTTGTGTGATTTTGAGGAGTATGTGAGTGGGTGAGGATTTGACTCTGATTCCCGTGGTGCACCCCAGACTCTGACAGGAGGGAGATTTTCATATACTTACTAATTTTCTTTCATCTCTGACACTTCTATTATAGAGAAAGGGCAAATAGCAATATTAAAATATTTCCTTTAATTAATTCCCTTTTAATGTGCATGAATTTCATGCACTGGGTCACTAGTGTGTGTATATATATATATGCCTAAGTGACCAAATGACCAAACAACTGGTCATCCAGTCACTATGACATGCACTGACCACCAGGGGGTAGACGCTCAATGCAGGAGCTGCCCCCTGGTGGTCAGTGTGCTCCCACAGTCAAACTACCGCAGTCCCTTCCACTGGCTGGCCACCCCGATTGGGACTGGGGAGATGGCCCCAATCGGCCCCATTCACTGGATAGGCTGAGGGACCCCACCCGTGCACGAATTCATGCATCAGGCCTCTAGTTCTTATATAAAAGCCTTTGGCTAAATTTCTCCTAAATAATTGAAGTGGAAAGTTAAGATTCCAGAATATAAAATATGAAATGGGACACTAATAAATTATTCAAAGTTTTTGATCAATAAATCAATATATATTTTCTGTAAAAATGCATATGTAAGTATTTATAACATTATGTATCTCTCTTCTTGCAAACAAAGTTTAAATACCACAACTTCAACTTTAAAATAAGTGAAAAATTAAAACACATTTCAAATACTTTAACTCTATTCATTTAGACCTGGCTCTATGTCATGAAGGAGAAACAAGTTTCAAAAACTAATAATTTTATCCAGTCTAGTTATCTGAGAGCACAAAGTAAATCTGTTCAGATTATTTTCAAATGCTACTGAATTATGCCATACTTTTATGTGAGAATCTAACAGAACTGTGAGAAGACAGTACCCCATCTTTCCTGGTTCTTAAGAGGTTTTAGTCCCCAAATGTGTTTGATTGATTTAGTTGTCTTACAACTAGGGACTATATAGAGGCATATCTAGGCCATATAGATCAGTGGTTCTCAACCTTTTGGCCCTTTAAATACAGTTCCTCATGTTGTGACCCAACCATAAAATTATTTTCGTTGCTACTTCATAACTGTAGTGTTGCTACTGTTATGAATCATAATGTAAATTTCTGATATGCAGGATGGTCTTAGGCGACCCCTGTGAAAGGGTCCTTCGACCGCCAAAGGGGTCGCGACCCACAGGTTGAGAACCGCTGGTATAGATGGACTGCTTGTGGGAGGCAAACAAAATATAAATTTAAAAAAACATACTTAATTTTGATTTTTGTAAACAAAACATGGTATAGGCAAAGGTTTTAGAATTTAAAATACAAATATTTAGGAATGAATAGGTATTATCTCTGAAAGAAGGGCAATTAAATTTACCTGTATCAATTAATTCCATGTATTTATAATATAATTCAATCCTCTTTATTTTAACTTTACTAATGCAATCAGCTTATCCCACTTATCAAAACGATGATTTAAGATTTTCCCTTCTGTATAACACAGCAACCTATTCTGAACCAAAGGTCTTTATCAGGTGAATATATTTAAATCCCTCCTTCCTCAAAAAACAAATTAATTCTTTGTTACAAACCATAACATCTAACTCCTTCATAATTATCACTAATCTTTGAATTAATAAAAAATCAAATATTTACATATTTTAACTCTACAAAACATATTTTTTAACAATGCTATCACCTTAACTATATCTAAAATTTTTTTAAAGTTTTTTTCTTTGTCAATTTAAAACCAATTCACTATGGAAAATTAAACTGTCATCAGTTAATTGTCCCAGCTACAATTATTTGAAACATATGCATGCTGGAGTGTGTGTGTATACGTAAGTAATGAAAGTAATTTGGACCATAGATGCTGAGGAAAAACAGAAATGTTTTTGCTGTATGGCAGAAACCAATTAAATAAAAAATATATCCTCAAAATTGTGATCCTCTGCAAGTTCCTACCAAGGGATGGCTAGTAAGGAAGGTTTCCTGGCTGCCTTCGGATGTGGTGGGCCAGAGGCAAGAGGTACAAAAAGGATGTGAGCTGATGAAGAGTCACCCAGTGTGTTTTTACACTTTGATGTCCTGAGAAACGCAATGCCAAGGGTTGTGGCACTAAAACGCAAGGGCCTGGTGAGCACTTCAGAGACAAAAGCTGTCATTGCCATCCAGTGGCAACATGAGTTATTGCATGTTCAGCCAAACCCCATTTGTCTTGCCTGGGAGCGAAATGGAGTTTGACAAGTTATACCATGACTCTTTTTGTTTATTTTATCGTCTCTTTTAATAATTCAAGATATATGATAAGCAAACAAAAGTGGACCTTAAAGTATCTTTCATTTTAAGTTTGAATTTTACTACTTGGTTTCTAAGTTTGAGAGAAGGTGTGTTGGATGAATATGTTTTTAGGCAAGTTAACTAATGTTTAACATTTAAAGTAGTTATGATCGATTCCAAACGAATGTCACTTATTTTAAAAAAATCAATGGTTTGGCCCTTTCTTTTTTTCCATAGGGTTACTACTAACACAAGATGTACAACACAGATTCACAACATGACCATACTCAGTTGATGAAAGCTTTCTAGATTAAAGTGCAGGGTGCCGTTCTCACGTGTGTGTTCAGTAAACATGTAAACAGGGAAAGAGGAACCACGTAGGCAGAGATTTTTCCCCTCTTAGGTTCAGCATAACAGGGCATGTTTTAAACTTTTCTAATCACTTTGTTGACCTCAGTATTTATTCCACGTACACAAGAACCACTTCTTTCATCTTCTGGGAAAGTTTCAATGGAAATCCAATCCAGACTCTTTAGTTTTGAATTTACGAACAATTTAAGTTGCCTTAGTTTTCAGCAACTTTCATAAATAATAAAAAGCATTTTATTTTTCCTTAAAAGCTCTTGTTTTCCAGTGCCTTCAAAGAGCTGGAGCAAGGAGCATTTCCATTAATCTGTGTTTCTAATAAATTTCAATAGGATTAACCTAGAAAAAATGGTGTAAGTTCAGGTTCCCCCACCCTTTACCTAATATATATTACTAATTCCTACTTTTCTGTGTTATACATTCTGTAGATATTTTATAGGCATAGATTATCAATGTTGTGTTGTTATTTGTTTTTAGCAGGCTATCAAGAAAAATGAGATCTCAAAAGGAAAGGCTATAAAGAGAAATGAGATCTAGGAAAGTCTGTACTCTGCCTTCTTTTCTGTGAGTAGTTATTTTGCATAAGAGAGAGGATGACTATTGTGAGGAACACACTTATATTATTCTCTGTGAATACAGATTTACGATGCATTAAAGGCAGTTCACAAAGCTGAAATAAAAATTGAGTTAATCTGAAATTTGTTTTCTCAATGTTCCTGCTAAACAGGCTATAGGGTCCACTGGCACATAAATAACTTTTCACTTACTTCTGACTCAGTGTCAGCCCTTTCAGCAAACCATGATCTACCAACAAATTGCAAACAATTTTTTTTAATACCTTAACATATAAAGGTATGTATATGTTAACACCTTGACTCACAATGACTCCCTTATTTTAAAATAACTTTTATAAAACAGAATCAAATATATACCTGAATGGAACATCCTCATGAATATTCACCTGTTAAAACAGTTTGAACGTTTTCCTTTTCAAAAAAGTTAGTATTCATTACCTCTCTGGTTTTCTGTCATATAGTTGCTTAATATGTAAGCAAATGCTTTCTTCTAGAAAAGTTGGACTCCATCCAAATTACAACAACAACAACAAATCTGCACACAATTATGTATTCTTAGAAGTGCTACTATCCTATGCACACTTTTTTTTTCTTGTCTAGACTACATGTGTTATCTCCTACTTTTTAGGCTTTCAGCAGTATAATGAGCTATGTTTATTAAACAGCCTATTTAGTTGGTTTAACTAATCATTTTATCGCTAATCACGAAAAATGCATGTTTATCATCCCTTTTTCTAGTCAGATCTCCATTGCTGTTTTTGGAATATTTGAGTTTATAAAGAAGAACATTGGTGTCCCTATTCTAGGACCAGTGCCATAGTAGCATTTTAGGAGTTTGTGGTGGGATGACTTTGCTATTGACGAGTGCAAGAGACAGAATCACAACAGGAAGTTGGAAAGAATAGAAAGAGCTATTAGAGCAGAGAGCAGGCCAGTGGATCTTAATTGCCCTTTGCCAGAAATTATGTTCATGTATTAGGTGCTAACTCTTGGTCGGGCTTTTGCAGTGCAGTTAACTTAAATTTTAGATGTTGACACAAGGTTTTTTCATACATTTCCAGTTGAAACTGTCTTCAAGCTTGGTTTTTTTGAAGTTTGAAGCAAGGAAATAGCCTAGCACTTGATTATTTTAAATGTGCTAAAATTTGGACTATTTCCATTTACTCTGCAAATGCCTGATGTGAAGTCGCTAATTGCAACATAATGTGGAGTGGTGTATCAAAAATAAGTAATCTCAACAATAATACTAAAACGATATTGGGATTTAAAATTAGTTGTAGACATCTCTTTCCTGACTCTCACTTTGTGTTTTCACTCTCCTAGAATTCCACAGACAGATCTTATTCTTCGCATGCCCATTTATCTTATGGTTCCAATTAATAAAGTGAAACAAATGCAACAGAAATAACTTGAAGAGTAACCTCTATGGGAGAATAAAAATATAGAAAAAAACCAAAAAACGATGCTACATGTAAAAGAAATTAATACCTAGGCCAGTGGTCGGCAAACTGCGGCTTGCGAACCACATGCGGCTCTTTGGCCCCTTGAGCGTGGCTCTTCCACAAAATACCACGTGCGGGCGCACACGTACAGTGCGATTGAAACTCTGTGGCCCATGCGCAGAAGTCGGTATTTTGTGGAAGAGCCACACTCAGGGGACCAAAGAGCCGCATGTGGCTCGCGAGCCGCCGTTTGCCGACCACTGACCTAGGCAATATGTATGATGTTTGAAATTTTAAAAAGAAAAATTCTATACTGGAAAAATGTTATAAGCATGTTTAAATTCCCACCTATTAACTTCATATACAACTACTTCCATTGTCAAAATGCATTTCATTTAACCCTTTCTACCTATATATAGTTCTGACCAAAGTTAATTAAGATTGACCTGAATTTATACAATGTCCTCTGGTAGAAAATTTTCTCTAAATGGAAAAAAAACAAAAATCAAAAAACAAAACAAAACAAAACAAAAAAACTAAAGAAAACCTTGAAGATTTTCAAAGACAGTTGATTCAAAATATAGAAAATAAGTACAAATAAATCTGATTCATAATGCAAAAGATGTATGAAAACAGAGATCATTAAAAGAGAAATACATTGTCATTGCAGCATACTTATAATTTTTCCAAAGTTGGATTTTTTAAAATTTGCATTGAATTTATTCAAGTGACATTGGTTAATAAAAGTATATAGGTTTTAAGTGTACAATTTTAAAATAAATCATCTGTATATTGTATTGTATTTACTACCCAAAGTCACCTCCTTCCATCACCATTAATCCCTCCTTTAACCTCATCTACCTCCCCCAAAAGAAATTAAGAAACAAAACAGAAACAGACTTATAGATACAAAAACAGACTGACAGCTGTCAGAGGGGAGTGGAGTTGGAGATCTATGAAAAAGGTGAAGAGATTATGCAAAAACAATCAAACAAACAAAAAAAAGTTTGATTTTGATGATAGTTTTAGAAATATATAAAATTGAAGTGAAGTTAAAAAAATGTTTTGATAGTTACAAAAACATGCAAAGCAAAAATTGCTGATAAAACCAACAGATTATTTTCTAGTTAAAGCACTATATATTTAAAATAATTATAAAATATTCATTTCACATCTATAAATAATGATTTTTCTAAATTATACTGAATGCATACACATAATACAAAATGGTAACTGAATAGAAGAAAATATTTTTCCAAAACTATACACCTGGTGTCAAGAACTTAACATGTCTGCTCTCATTCTCTTAAGTCAAGTGCTAGTTTGAAAAAAAAAAAAAGAAATTGATATTTCCTGGTGTTACATTCCAGTTGAAGGCTTAGTTAGCAAAATTCTGTCATACCTAACTTAATTTCCAGAGCTACAGCTTTAAAATTTTTTTCAATTAGTTTACATTCAACATTATTTTGTATTAGTTTCAGGTGTACAGCATAGTGATTAGACAATGATATATTTTACAAAGTGTTCCCCCTGATGTTTCTAGTACCCACCTGGAAAGTTTTAAAGATTCCATCTGGGCTAGGGATACAGAGCAGCTAATAAGCCTATCTAAAACAACATGTCACTATGAATTTATGCAGAAAACAGTAATTTTTCTATCAAAATGAAACATTTCTCTTATATATAGTGTGTCCCAAAAATGAATACGCACTTTGAATAATTATTAATTCCAATGGGTTAAATCTGAAAAGAAAGAAACACCAATTGAGCTTTCAACTGTTAAGTGTGTATACATTTTTGGGGATACTCTGTATAATGTGAATATTCTTTCCTAAAAGTATAAAGAGCATAGTGTAGGAGTAGAAAAACAATTTTTGGAGAACTCTAAAGGTTTGTGTTTTTTTAATCTGATGCTGATAAAAAAGAAAATATCAAAGCATAACAATGATAGGGGTTTTTAAACACCCACATGGATTTTATTCCCATGAATTCTCAGCATTTTCAGACATACAAAGTATTAATTTATAAACAATTTATTGTTGTCTTGTTTGAGTTGTATAAAATTTACTTTTATAAAATCCTAAGGATACCTGGGTTTTAATATTAATCATAGACCTAAAACATGACAGGAGGATGCCACAAATGTCTCCATTTCCCAATACTGCCTCTTATGGCTCACAAAGGAAATGGGAAACTTTTTTGACTGTTTTAATATGACTAACTTTCCTAATTGTATCAGGCAAGATCCAATCAGGAAGCTGAATGTATTCAGTAAATGTATTAACAGAGGACTGGAGTAACTGAGGTTTGAATACTAAGAAGTAAAGGTAACTTTTAAAAATATACATGAATTGTAGATTGTACTCCTAAGGCTGAAATAGAGCACCCAAAGAATGAAGAAATCTAGAATAGGACCCACGCCCCAACACTGAGATCCAGAACTCAGTGGAGAGAGAATGGCTATGGCCCAGTGGATAGAGATGTTCTCTGAGTTCATGCCACCAGGAATCACTGGGAATCTGTCCTATCAGGCAGGGGGAAAGCCATCCATGGAGGGGTGGCCACATGAAACTCATTTGGAAACTGTTAGTGGGGAGGGTACATTCAGCAACCTCTGTCTGAGTGTTAGGGGAGAGTACCCTAGAGGGGGTACAATGCATGACTGGCTGCCCCACAGGGCAGGAACCTGCTAAGAGAGAACATACACTGGAACCAGGAAGCAGAACCCTTCTTCCTCTGGGTTCCCTCCGGTGCCCTCGCTGACAAAGCTTTACTTCATGCCTGCTGGCAAGGAAGAAATGATTAGGAACCACAAGCAGGACAATGAAGGGTTGATTTGAAGACGATAGACAATAGATTGGTAAATTAAGCAATCTTATTTAATTTTTAAATGTCATCATTATCATGATCCTACACCAGGGTGGCATATTTGTTAAAATTGATGAACCTACACTGACACCTATTAGCACCCAAAGTCATGGTTAACATTTGGGTTCACTCTTGGTGTTGTACATTCTACGGGTTTGGAAACATGTATAATGATATGACATGATAATGAGAAATGCATATTTGAAGGTGGGAATATATAGGAAATCTCTGTAACTTCAACTTAATTTTCTTGTGAACTTAAATCTGCTCTACAAAATAAAGTCTATTGATTAAAACAAAACAAAACAAAACACAGTTAAAAAAATGTCATCAGTAGATTTTTTTCTGAACCTACCATTGTGCCATACATAATTGCAGTATATATTCATTTTTAAAGTATGAATACTGTGTATAGTAGAAAGAACTAACTTATAAACTCACCATGTTAAGACCATGTAATGATAAAACTTTCAGGGCACAAGGTTATTTTGTTAAAGACTACATTTCCCAGACTCCTTTGCAAATAGGTGGGGCCATGTGACTAAGATCTGGCCAATAGAATGTGTAAGGAAACCAGAAGTACAACTTCCAATTCATAATCTTTAAGGAAATGAATGGTGTTTCCTTCCCTTTCCCCCTTCTTTTACTGGATGGAAAGTAAAACTGATAATGAACCACCATGGACCATGCAAATAAAGGTAATTTCCTGAAAATGATGGAACAACAATATAGAAGTAGCTGTGCTCTTAAGGACTTTTGCAGAGAAGAGTCTCCACATCAACTCAATTTGTATGTGAGAGAAAAAGACAAGTGTATTTTATTTAAGCAGCTATTATGTTGGGACTTTGCCATAATATTGTTTAGTTACTCCTGTCTCCTCATCTTATTCTTGTTGACTAAAAACTTAGCAAATTGGTTAAATACAAAGCAGCAAAAAACTACTAATCAAAAAACTTCACATGGAAAACTGCCATACAAATGCAAAAACCACAAAGATTTTCAACAAAAGTGAAAAACAATGGTTCTCTTGGTAATTTAGTATCTGTTATATTCATAATCCTAAGTTATTTTCTGAAAAATTATTTTAAGTGCTTTAAATTTCATAATAATGTCTTATATTTTATCAAATCATTTCATTATATTATCATTTTTTAATTCCACCTCACTAATTCTAATGCCTGTTTCGGTAGAAAGATAATCAATTGTGGTTTTACTATTAATAAGACACTTTTGTCAAAACTTTAATGTTTCAATCATTAAAAATCATTGAGGCTATAAGGGGAAAGACAATGTTTTAAAAGTTTATTTTTAAAAGTCATTGAAAACTAACTATTCCTGAGATTGTATGATGGGTTCTACTGCATAATAATCTATCACATAAAAAATATGTATTTTCTTTTTATTTTATAGTATAAATAGGAAAGTGATAATAATGATATCATTGTAATGAATCTGATCATTAATTAACAGAAAAGGAGCTGCAGTTTAGATGCATGCCCAGTAAAATTTGGGTGAAATGGGGAAGGTACTTTACTGTCAGTCACACCTGGGAACAGGTCATTGGCCAGAGTAGGCATGACTACTGCAAGCACTAGAAGATTTGAGATACATAAGCTCATAAACAAAAAAACTCTCACCTGGAACACTGCCATACAAATGCAAAAACCACCAGCTGGGCTCCTGGCTCTCTTATTGCTGGGGATGACTCCCCTATACTCAACCACATGGCTCATGGCCATGTGGACCCCACACAATGGACTAACGGACTGCAACTAGCCTGATGCTACACTGGACCCAACGCCACCGTGGAACAGAAGTTTTGGATGCTGGCTTTGCTTCTAAGTCTACAGAATTCCAGCTGTATATCTTCTAGGATTGGTTTAAGGGAAATGGGGGATATAAATCCATGCAAATAAAAATCACTTATTCTCCCAGGGGAATCTCAGAACATTTTTTTTTCTCAAGATATTATAAAAACCCGACCCCCAGCACCCAGTAGGGAAAGGAATCCCCCACTTGCACCAGTGGACACCCCATTTCTACTGATAACAATTACATGTGCTCAAATGAAACCTCTTTTGCTGTTTATTTTCCAAAATTTAATACAGAATTATCTAATTTTTAGGTAATTGGTGCAGGCTTTATTCAGAATAATGAACCCTTAAACTTATTTAATAACCATCCTGTTTCTTAAATTATCTTTAGAGATATATCTTCAGTATAATAAGAACTTAAAATGAGTGGAGGAGAAATTAAAATGATTAAACTTTTTCAACTTTAATTGTAAGTACATTCTATATTACCAACCAAAATATAAATGTAAATTTAGGTAATGAAAAATTATAATTCAAGATAGATCTTTATCAATTAATAATTGCTCTCAATACAAAAGTTCTTTTCCATAGGAGAGCTGGTAGCCCAAAACATAAATGAAAGCATATTAAAATGAATTCTAATTAAATGCACTTATTTTTAGTTTGGCAGACCTGGGTTTGGCTTAATTGTCCCTTCTCAGTAACTGACCATTGAAAAATCAATCAACTTTTTTGACTATAATTTCACAACAAAAAATTTGGATAACATGTTTAACTCCATAAACATTTGAACAGTAATAGAAATAATATCCTAACCTTCCACAATTCCTGATATCTAACAAGCATATAATAAATTATAGTTTTATTTTACCACCATTTCATTCTGTTTGGATTCAAAATGCTCAGATTTGATGCCTTGGTGCTCTTCCTTTTAAACCATACTTTTTTTTTTTTTTTTTTTGTATACTTGCCACCATTAAATTATTGCAAAAAGTCTAAATTAGCAGAATCCAAATTAGAAAGAATAGATGTTATTTTTGTAATCATATATTTTTTAACTACTCTTTCAAGTAAAATGTGGCTTTGATATTCACTAGGTATCAAATTTGAAAATTTTGAGGATGAATGCAAAGTCGTTTAGCTGTTGAGTGTGATGACACTCTTATCACGTTCCGATGGATTATCTCTGGCCTTCTCAAGACCTGTCAGTAAAAAAGTCTTAAAGAATTTTGTAAGAACAGAAAAAACTTAATATACATTGTTGTGAACAATAACTCTACAAGGTAAAACGCCTTCTGCATAATTTGTAGCTCAAATGTAAAGTGTATTCATGCACTTTTATTCTGCAAAAGAAAGTAATTTAAATATTTATAAAATGTGATTTACATGAAAATACCATCCTACTTTTCATTTACTGTGCTGTTCTTGTGTCACTCAAAGTTGCCTTCTTTAAATATACATTTGGAAACAAATTATATTATGATCCAAAATACAAAAAGTAAATACAATGCGGAATGGGGGAGCTTGGAGGAGGCAAAGTGACTGCAGGCACAGTGAAAAGAAACTAGCTTGTTGAATTTTCACACACCAAACTACTGAGCAGGCTTATTTAAATCTATTTTCCTTTATGAATTATACATGGCTATCATCACTGAGTTACACTCCTAGGGTAAAAAAAAACCCCAACATTTTAAACGACAACTTACTGATATGCTGTCAAATGGGAAAAATCCATTCATTTCTTCAAATCTGTAGTTGATTTTTTATTAATATTTTAAATTATTGTCTGGCAATGCATTTAGGTTACCTTTGACTTTCCAGGAAGAAATATATGAGAAGGCTTGATCCCACTTTTCACTTCACTATATAACAAATCTGCATATGTGGTTGTGAAAACAAAGAAAAATAATTAATTTGGGGTCTCTTTACAGAATATATGTTGGCTTTTCTTCCCTCACATGCCTGGACCAGCAGGTAGGATTATGCAGGTGTTTGCCTGCAGGAAAACCCTGCTAATTAGGGAACAAACTAGGCAGTGGAAACCAATCTGCAGGTATTTTCAGGTAAAACTGTTGAAGAGACTAGACTATGGAATGATTCACACAGTTTCAATAACTAGCAAGTTTTATCTTTTGATTAAACTTACACATGGCCTAATTCTATCATAGATTAGGTGCGTACATGAAAAGGCAGTTGTTCCATACAAATGTCTCTGGATAAAAGCGCTAATAATAACAACGTCAAAAATGAAAGTGTAGTCTTAATAATAAAGAAAAATGGTCAACATTAGCTTTCATTCAGAAAAGGCTTTTGGGCATTGCCTTTGTTATTAATGGAAGAGGCAGTGTTTTTCCAAAAGAGGAACAATGAGGGGTTAAGGTTCAAATCTTGCCCTGCCATGGCTCCATCTTCTCATGACACAAATTCCTCACAGTGCAGTCTCATCCATCATATAAATTATTTATTTACAAAGTACACAGGTTTTGTACTGAGTTAAAGAGATGTAATTCCTGCCCTCAGGGGCTTTATCACCTGGTCCAGAAATACCACCCTCACAAACATCAGTTCTTATTTTCCTTGCTCTGTCTATGGGCCTGAATATAGGCGATTTCCTGGGTTGTCAACTGGAAAATCAGTTATAGCCCTGACTTTAAATAAAAGGTATTTTCAAAATCATATTATTATAATTTTGGGATAGTGGTGTCATAGAGCAGCATATGTGTATTAATTCTTACTCAATAGGTCGCCTCTTTCACCTTTTTCTAAAAGGAAAAATAAATGACAAAAAATTTAGAATTTCAAGTTCATTGAAATGGCTATGGAAGAAAGTTAGTAGCAATGATTAAGTATAATAAAATTGTGGGAAACTTGAAATGGGAATTTGCAGACCTAAAGTTCTAGGAATAAATAAGGGTTAGATTCAAGGCATTCAGTACCATTGTGCTATATATGAATACACGCGTATAATGTGATACACATACACACTCACAGACACATAATATACTCACATCCTTCAGAAATACCCTTAAAAGTAAATAGGTAATCAAACAGTTAAAACTAACCAGAACTTTTTCAATTATATTTTCCAATAGAAAGATAAAAAATTGATATTGTGTTATTTTTAGTTGTTAAAATTCACTTCATTTAGTCATCCAGTTTATCTATATATAGAAAAGGCTAAAATGCTAAGTGTCCCTCTGACCATCCGACTGGTCACTATGACATGCACTGACCACCAGGGGACAGATGCTCAACGCAGGAGCTGCCGTGATGCGCACTGGCCATTTACAGAGAAATGGCACTGCGGACCTGGCACCGACAAAGCAACACTCGGCTTCCCCCAAATGGGACACAGGCCCCACCACCACCCTGGAGCAACAGCCCACCAAATCGCAGCCAATGCTGCCGAGACCCCATGGCACAAAATACAGTCCACAGCCCAGCCCAGCCCAGAAATGGTCACTGTGGGCATCAGGTAATGACATCACAAAGCAATGCCCGGCTTCCTCTCCCTAGTGTCTAGACTCCTTGGAGTTTCTTCAGCCCAGGAACATGACTTGCTTTATTGCCAGGTGCAAACATTTCACACTTTAACCAAATGTCTGTGAAGCGTTTTCCCGTGCCTCATCTCATTTGATCCTCACAGAAGCCCTGGAGTAGGTAGATAGGAGACTTGGTAGAATCCTATTTTCTTTTCATTAGCAGGAAAACAGATTTAGAAAGTTTAGAAACTTGACCCGACTGAAAAGGAGAAATGATGGACCTTGAAAATGACTTCAGATTTTCTCACTATGCAGAATATAGTCAAACACTGCTGCAGTTAAATATTTTACCCTTTGTTCTCCCTGCGTGATCTACAATAATAATCTGCTTTGTGTTTATTTTTACTGCTGTGTTGCCGACAATTACCTGAAAGAGAAGTTGGGGTACTTCACTGGGCTGGAAAAAGTTAGCTAAATCAAAAAGCAGGTCTAATTAAGCAAGTTTATTCTATATGTATAAAAGGCTAAGTTGACTCGCTCATTCATGATACATATAAAGCTCTTGCTGGCTCCAATTGCAAGGTGTGTTTGGATCTGTCATTGTCAATCGTGAATTTGGTTGACACTTCTATTATAGAGAAAGGGTGAAAGTGATATTAAAATATTTCTTCTAATTAATTTTCTTTCAGTGTGATGAATCCATGCACTGGGCCACTAATTTCATACAAAATTCTATGGTAGAATATGGACATTCAATCAGTGAAACTCCAGTTCTTAGTTTTTAAATTATGACAGAAAGTGTGTTACTTCTCGTATAAGGAAAAAAATTTATACCTGACATATAAAATTGAACATTGTGAGATGTGATTTTAAAAAATTGACTAAAATCTATATGTCCTATGTTTTGAAATAAGCTTTTGAGTTTGACATACTGAATGCTACATTAGCTAATGTAAATAGTAACTCAGAAAATGATAATCAAAAAGAGTGATCTCTGTGACATGTGTAATTATTCCCTTTGGAGTTTCTTAAAGAGTTTAGGAAAAATTTTAATGTCTAATTTTCAAAGATGCAATGAAGTGATTAAGGCCCTGGAATTTCCTGAGGCCCAATTGCATCAACTCCTAATGCTAAGGTGCCCAGAAATGACAATCCTAATTATCACTGACCTGTCTAAATTAGCAATGAATCAAAATGCTTCAAAATCTCAGTCCCATACAAGTTGATTGCATGATAAGAGATATAACTTAAGAAAAGTCCTACCGACAGCTGAGTTCATGAAGTATTTGTACTTCTAGAGATGATGTTCTAATTAAAGTTGCTGCAATTAAATTAATAAGTGTATAAATTAAAACATAAGTTTTTGTAAATTTCTGAAAGTAAGAAATCATTTAAAATATCTTAAAATGTTTCTAAATATTTAAAAACATTCCTTCAAATAATTACAATAAATAACCAATGGCAAGCCATTTTCATCTTGATCTATGTTCCCTTATTGAGTGTTTGTAAAGAGGAACAGTGATCAAAAATGAGAAATGACATGAGATAAGTGTTTGTGCAGAAGGGTCCCTTGAAACTGTGGCAAAAATTAACTTGTAAACTTGAAGTTTGATGACTTTAGGGTTCTATGGGTTGAGAAACTCACCTTTCCTTGAGTTTCATATCCCTGATTTATACATTGAAAATAATAATAATAGTATGTAAAAGACAAATGTCTTATCTCTTTAGTTACCATAGATTCAAAGAGGGAGAGAAACTCTGCCTGAGGAGACATACTTCACAGATTATACCCAGAAGCCTTGAGCTGTTGCTGTAGTGGGTGAATGTATTTTGCATGTGGAGGAGATGTACATCTTGTGGTCGAGAAGGTGGACTGTGATAGAATTATAAAATAACCCCCAAATTCCCACCACTTGGAAAGCAATATAATCCTCTCCTGCTGAGTGTGTATGGGGTGGGGGAGGGCTGTGAGTATGATGGGCGTCACTCTGTAATTAGGTTACATTGTATGGTAAAGGTGAAAAGATTTTGCAGATGGAATGAAGGTCCCAAATTAGTTAATTTGGAGTTCATTAAAAGGGAGATTACCAATGGTAGGCCAGACTTAATCAGGCAAAAACCCTTAAAAGTGGGACTGGGATCCTCCTGAGTAGACCAACATTATCCTTGGGCCTTAAAGGAGGAAACAGCTATGTTGTAAAAGTCCTATGGGAAGGGTAGTCTCTAGAGCAGGGGTGGGCAACCCCTGGCACGCGTGCCAAACATGGCATGCCAGTAACTTTTGCTGGCACGGGAAACCCTCTCTTATAATCTTCCATTTACAATTTTTTTCTTAATATCGACTTTTTGATTTTTCAGATAAATTCAGTGTAGGTGCATCTTAGATAAATAAATAATTTTACATAACAAGATATCTTAAAGACCATAGACATGGATTGACGAGAGAGGGAAAGAGCAATTTCTATGCCTCTGCCTTAACTCTCCCTGCCTTCCTAGATCCGACCAGTGTTTTGGTTTCATCCACATACGCTTGTGAATCTTTGTTCTCAGTGATGAATTTTGTTAAGTCTCATAATAGGAGTAGCCTGACGGATGAAAGTAGTAGCTCGTGCATATCTCTGAAGGTCACGAAATATAAACCTGATGTAAAATCTCTGTCATCAGTGATGCAGCAGCAAAAGTCCCACTGATAATATCAAATGGAGTCATAAAGTTTTCTGTCGGACTGTCAGTGTACATGTATACATTAAAAAATAAATGTATTTTTCATCATCATATACTGTGTTTTTGTTGCTCAAATGAATTTTATTATTTCTTCAAGGTTCTTCACATACGTACATCTTAAAAGATATCAAGTAGGCGTAGTATGTTCTCGAAAAATTAGGGTTGGCACCCAGAAAATTTTTGAGTCAGAGATTTTGCTGGTTTTGGCACGCACTCACAAAAAGGTTGCCCACCCCTGCTCTAGAGCCTGAGGGCCTCAGTCCTGTAATTGTAAGGAACCGTCAAACTCCTGAATGAGCCTGAAGTGAGAATACAGCCTGACCTACACCTTAATTGTAGTCTTGTGTGGTCCCTAGCAGTGGGTTCAGATAAAGCATGCCTGGACCCTTGACCCAGAATAAATATGTGTTGCTATAAGTTGCTAAATTTGTTGTAATTTGTTAAGTTGTAAAACTAATACTTGTGCCATAAAATTTTGTGAGGGTTGGAAATCATAAATATGAAGTATGTGGAATATCATAGACATTAAATGAGTGTAGGAAGTGATCATATTCACCATTACTGTCAAGGTGAAGTCCTATAGTAACAGAGTCTAGAGATATTGGACAGGTGTAGAGGCAAACGTTTTAAATTACCAGGAAGGACTGAAGGTGGAGAAAGGGAGAATTCCAGCACCAGGGAGAACACCACCAAGTTTGCAATGCTGCAGGTACCCTTTCTTCTTTATTGGGAATGTCTATCCATGAACATTCTGATTTCATGAATCATCATAGCTTCATGACTCGAACTCCAACTTTCTCACAGCTGGCATTCCCTGCTGCTATATACAGTGTACATCAACTCTATGCATTGGGAAACCTGGAGAATAGGGACTAGGTGTTATCAGGAACACTTCAGATGCCATGAGCAACTTGAGCAACTTGTGGGAAAATCAAGAGATATTGAGATGTGACAGGATGAGAGAGAAGAGAGTATAATTCCATTGGGTCAGTATGACTAGGAAATGAGAGTGGGCAGTGGAGTGATTGTCCTAAGTTCCCACTGTCTTACAGACATTTTCATTTATTTCCTAGAAAATGCTGCTAATCTGATTGTGCACTGTTTGTAGCTGTCCTTATCCTGTTTTCTGATAAGAGTAGTGTTTATGTTTTTTCTTTCACTTCTGATCCAGATTTGGTTATCTTGTGAGTCTAAAAGTTTCTTCTTATAAGTGAAAGTTATTGATGGAAACTCATAGTCACCATAAGAGATTTAAAGTGTCATAACTGTCCAGATATTTATTTTTGCAGTTGTAACTTTAAATCTATTGAAAACATAGTGCAGATATACATTTCTTTCCTCTAATAAAGTTGCCAATTTCTTTCAATTTAATATAGAAATTGTATGTTTCTCAATCCTTCAGTAAAGGAATATAAAAAGTGGGAACTTTGTCAATTATCCTGGAAAAATAGACTTGGATAGGTAGTCTGAAGAGAGATTGGAAAGAAAATATTTTTAAGACATAATATAATTAGGATGTTATGTTACAAAAAAGAAGAAAATATTTTAAACATAAATATTTAAGGGAACAGCATCAAACAGACTGTCTAACTACAGCGGGAAGACCGATGGGGAGGGTGGTAAGATAACAACCAAAGGACTTGTATGCATGCATATAAGCATAACCAATGGACACAAGACACTGGGGGTTAGGGGAGGCTGGGGGAAGGTCAAGGGGGAAAAAAAAAGGACACATATGTACTTACTCTTTGTAATATTTTAAGCAATAAAACAAAATTTAAAAAAAAGTAAAAACAACACTACGAAAATTTTTTTACTAAAATTCATAATCTGAATTATTTTAAACTACAGGCCTGGCACATGAAATTCATGCATGGGGCGGGGGGTGTCTCTCACCCCGACCTGTGCCCTCTTGCAATCCAGGAGCCCTTGGTAGAGTCCCTAGGGCGATCAGGGCTTATTGGAGCTTTCCTTCCCCATACTGCCGGCAGCTGGCCCCGCCCCCACCGCTGACACTGCTTGCCATCTGTGCAGCACTGTCCCCCCATCCTCCTGCCACCAGTCACCTCTCTCTGTGGGTGACAGATGTGGGGTGCAATCACTTGGTTAGCCTGGGCCTCCCTCTGTGGGGCCATCAATTGTGGGGCTCTGTGATAGATTGCCCAGCAGAGGGAGGCCTGGGCCTCCCTCTTTGGGGTGATTGCAGAGCTCCAACCCCCCATCGGTCACCCCACCAGTCAGTGGCTGGGGCCTCCCTCTTTGGGGTGATCGTGGGGAGATGGTGGGGCCCCCTGACCAATCACATTGCACCTGCTTTTGCTGCCCTGGCGCCAGTGTGTGTCATAGTGTGGTTCTGGATGGTCATTCTGCTGTTTGGTCATTTGGTTAATTTGCATATCATGCTTTTATTATTATAGATTAAAAGCATTATTTCCTGAGACATATGTACTACTCTTTGTAATATTTTAAGCAATAAAAAAGTATTATTTCCTTAATTTGGTGTGTTAATAAATGTCATTGCTTAAAATGTAATGTTTTACACCCAATTCCAAGAAGTATATTATACTAGTTATTCTATTTATTCATTTATCTACAGAAGGCCCAAGAATAGTAGTTTAAAGAGAAATAAATTTAGTTCTGACATAAACAAGGAAGGCAGGGGCAGTGGCCAAAAGTTGGTACAATGGATTATTAACAGCATCAGGCATCCAGGTTCTTTCCATCTTTCTCCTCTGACTTTGTAAATATGTAATGCTCTGCCCTCATGCTGCCTCTTCATGGTTTTAAATGGTGGCTGTATCGCCAAGACCTAGGTCCATATTCCAAGTAGGACAAAAGAATAAAAGCAAATGACTGGCGAGGTTTCTTTTAACCAGGCATTGCCTTTATTTCAGGAGAAATGAAAATCCATGAACTTCTTACCCACGTCTCATTGGACAGGACAATGTTGCATGGACACCCTGCATTTCTAATATAACCTGAGTGGTTTTAAAATGTAGCCATTGACTTTCCAAACAAAATAATAATTCTCTTATTAGGAGGTGGGATGGCTATAGGTAGACAACTAGCAATGTTTCCAATACAGTTGTACTTGAAAAAGCATCTTAGGTCAGTGGAAAATCTCTCATGTTAGTGTGTACCAAAATATTGTCCTTGCTGAAGCCATTTCTATGAGCTAAACCTTTCATTTAATGAGTATTTCTAGGAAATGGTTAGTTAAAATTGTTATGTAAAATATTACACAGAAAGATGTGATGTTAAATCTTTCCAATTAAATTCAACAAACTATTGAATGTTCTCAGTCCTTCATGTATTTATTTATCCATTCATTATTCATCCAAAAAATAGGAATAGAAAATTCACTTTGTGCCAGGAGCTGTGTTAGGCCTTATGAATGCATTGATGAGAAAGAACATATATGTAATTTCCAAGTATTATGACTCATGTAAGCTGATACACAGATCCAAAACATTACACAAACAAATGTAAAATACAATGCTGAAAAATGATGTAAAGAGTTGCAACATGCTCTGTCTCTAGACACAAATATAAATCTGAAATGGATCCTGGTCTCAAGAAGGCTACAGTGGACAATTGTTTGGGATAATGAACAGTTGAAAAAGCTAGACTAAAAAATTAGAATTCCAATATTTAGCATATCTTTGACTGATATCCTTTTTGCAAACACCAGTCTTCTCTTATTTACATTTTGAGTCAAGAACGTGAATTCAAAATCTCTGGAATTCTCTTTGCTAAAATTCTTCTGTTGGTTTATGATTGTGTTCATAGATTAGGATTGAGATTGATGCTGTTGTAGCCTGAATGTAGTGTGACAATTCAGTGAAATTGTCAATGGGATAGTGTGTGCTTCAGAACCACCTTTTTTTAATTGTTGTTGCTATCTTTATACTTGTTTGGTGCTGCTTGGCATTAATTTCTGGGCATTTCTACCACTGGAAGAAATTGCTAGGCATGTCTACCACCGATTTGCACACTATCGATATCCAGGACATCCTCCAGCACAAATAACTTTTTTTTTCCCCAGAACATATGAGTACTTACAAACTTTGGCTTTAAAATCATCAAGGCTCTTTTTTTTTTAAATTATCTTGTTTCATTCTGAAAGATAACTATTTACCCATCAACTTGCCATATTCTGACCACAAATGTGCTATTCCAAAAAGTAAATAAGGTAGCAATTCCTCTCCCCTCCTCCTAGTGCATATGACTTCAAAGCCCAAGTCTCTATGACTCCCTCCGATACTGAATGAAACACCAAAGTTCAACAAACCTTAACACCGCTAAGGCATATGGCAGGCCTCCAAAAACAGTATGTGCCAGCTGCAGACAGCATGAGCTCCATAGAACAAATATCTAGCCTCGGGGCCATAGTGCAGGGGGCATGCAGGGACTCCTGATCAGGGAGAGCAATGACTAGAATAAGACATTTTATTTTCTTAAATATATTTTTATTGATTTCAGAGAGGAAGAGAGAGGAAGAGAGAGATAGAAACATCAATGATGAGAGAGAATCATTGACCAGGTGACTCCCTACTAGGGATTGAGCCTGCAACCCGGGATCATGTGCCCTTGCCCAGAATTGAACCTGGGACACTTCAGTCGGCAGGTCGATGCTCTATCCAACTGAGCTAAACCTTCTAGAGCTAAGACATTTTCCAGGTAGCATCCTGTTTATCTACATGGATCACACCCAAGCGATCATTCTTGATTCTCACACTGTCCCTTTTCACACAGCTTCCTGGGGACAGTAACCACTTGTTTATGTAATTGAATCATTACCCAGCAGTAATCTCCTCACAAATACTAATAATAGCAACAATGGCAACTAATGTACTGCCAATGGTAGCTGAGAATTTCAGATAGAAATTGAAATAGTTGATCATTAGTTGATTGATCTTTATATTTGACAAGTAGTCTTCAGATCCGAATGAAGGATAATTTTATGTGGACATGGGACTAATAATAAAATAGGTGTCTCCAACCAATAACTAGAGTTTACTCAATATTTCTCGGTTTAGACATAGTCATATGACTAATAGTGTTATGAAAGTTGGTTCCATTTCATCTAATTTGATGTATAGGTTAAGAAGCACCTTAATTTTCTTTTGTTAGAAACACTGTGTGTGTCTGTGAGAGAAAAAGACAGAGAGAGAGAGAGAGGAAGAGAGAGAGAAGAGAGAGAGAGAGAGAGAGAGAGACCTTTTGTTAGAAACACTGTGTGTGTCTGTGAAAGAGAGAGAGAGAGAAAGACAGAGAGAGAGAGAGAAGGAGATGAAACAACAGCACCCATATACTTTGGGGTATCATGAGAAATAAACATCAAGGTCAGATTTCTAACTTATTTGTAATGGTTTGCAGGAAATTTATTTGAGATTTGGCACTGTCAAGTTCTTTTATCACAGAACCACCCACAGTTCTCCCTCTAGGGCTATCATGACTCACTCCCAAATTATTTGTCCTTAGGGATATTGTTTTTCTTTATCCCCTTTAACTCCCTTTGATCTACTTTAATCAATTTAATATCCTTAATTGTTTTTTATCTGGAGACATTCATTGCATCTATTTCTTCTGATATGGCCTATTCCCAGTATGGCACTTTAATTTCCTTACAAAATCTGACCAAAATAAGAGGATGTTGCATGTGAGCTAAAAGGGCAAATGGTGTGGCTCTGAGAAATTAAAACTGTTTTACACACTAAGTTCCAATGCAGTATTTTTGGACATTGATGTTTCTTGACTAATAGCTCAAGAGTAAACTTTCTTATGATATTTTTCCCTTTTAAATAAAAACAGAAATAATCTTTCACATATTAAACTAACAATGGGCTACTCATATATCTATATTGAAATGAAATTTGTTTGACCTAATGAAGTGATTGAGCACTGCCATCATCCTTTTCCCAATATATATGGGAATCTTCAGTATCTAAGTATAGTAGATGTTGAGCTTTACTCATAAATGGATTTGTTCTCATTAAAAAATATACTCAAGTCTGGAAATACTGAGGTATTAGCTGCCCTCCAACAACAAGGGGAGGGAATGCAGAACAAGGGAAAGAAGAGAGATGTTGGGAATATATTCAATCATGCACCTCTGAAATGACATGGATGTGGTTACATCATCTTTAGAACTTGTTTTTAGGAGTTACCAAATATAAGCAATTCCTTCACTGCATATAGGATGACCAAATATGAAAGCTGTGGTTGTTCAGGAGCACCCAAGCTGAAGAAAAATGAAAATCCCTGTCATGAATACACAGAGAATTTCTGCTTTGTTTCTTGCATCAGTCTTCATAGTGACCACTACACGCCACTGAGATCTCAGAGCTTCTTTGAAATGCTTTCTTTTCCTGGCTTCGTATGGAGGTACTTAGACATCTGGCAGGAGTAAGGGTTATACCACAAATAAAACTTTCCTCTACTCATGGGGAGAAAGGTAATGATTTCCACTGGACTGCCCCAACTAAAAATACAAATTCTGCTATTCCTATGTCAATCACCACTCCTCAGAACACATTTATTTCAGCACTTTACCTTCTGTAATTATTCACTGTTTAACTCTAAAAATTTGATAAGCTTGTTAGCATCATGTTTTAGTTATAAACATCTATACTAATAATAGAGGAATATGCAAATTGTCCCGGACACCATCATAATAACAGTAATGACTGAACAGAACAGCAGGCTGCGTGGGACAAGGCTAGCAGGGGTTTAGTGAGGGAATGACCAAACAACTGAGCAGCAGGCTGCATGGGGCGACCAGGCCGGCAGGGGGTTTAGTGGGGGACAACCAAACGACTGAACAGCAGGCTGTGTGGGGTGACCAGGATGGCAGGGGGTACAGTTGGGGGTGACCAGGCCTGCAG
>NW_005371693.1:2697189-2716836 GCF_000412655.1 Myotis brandtii
GCGACCAGGCTGGCAGGGGGGGCCAGTAGGGGGTGACCAGGCCAGTGGGGCGGGGAAGTTGGGGGTGACCAGGCTGGCAGAGGGGGGCAATAAGGGGCAACCAGGCCAGCGGGAGGGGGGCCATTAGGAGTGATCAGGCTGGCAGGGAGAGGTGGTTAGGGGTGATCAGGCTGGTGGGGAGGGCAGTTAGGGGCAATCAGGCAGTCAGGCAGGTGAGTGGTTAGGAGCCAGCGGTCCCGGATTGTGAGAGGGATGTCCCAGATTGGAGAGGTTTTAGGCTAGGCTGAGGGGACCCCCCCTTTCCCATGCACAAATTTCGTGCACTAGGCTTCTAGTAGAGTAATAAGGGTCATAGTAATAAAGGTCAAACTGGTGGGTCCAAAGGCACATTAAGCCTGAAATATCACTGGAGAAAAAAATGACAAACTTGAAACTGTCTTACTTTGGGCACATCATGAAAAGTCAGGGTTCTTTGGAAAAGACAATAATGCTGTGAAAAATAGAAGGCAGCAGGAAAAGAGGAAGATAGATTGAAAAATATGAGATGGATTGAATCCACAAAAGAAGCCATAGGCAGAAGTCTACAGGAGCTAAGCAGGGCTGTTAAGGATCCAACACTGTGGACATCACTCATTCATAGGATCTCCAGGAGTTGGAGCAACTCAACGGTGTGTAGCACATGATTAGGATCATGGCTTCCTAATTTACTCTGTCTCTTGATGAGATTGTAGCTGATTGACACTAACTGTTAGCTTTATTTCTTTTCTAATGGAAAACACACATTCTCCTATATTTAACAATTTCTGGTTTTTGTTTTAGTTTTTAACGTTTATGCTTTTCTTTGACAATAGAAATGTGCATTGATAGTGTTTGGTAGTTAGCTGAAGTAGGAATAGTTTGAATTTTTTTCTCATTTTCAAATAAATTCATGAAAAGAGAGCTGCAAACTCCTCAATCTGACTGAAAATTACTTTGTCTACTTAACTCTCCAGGTGTAAGTGTAAGATGTCTTGTTTTAGTTTTTAACATTTATGCTTTTCTTTGACAATAGAAATGTGCATTGATAGTGTTTGGTAGTTAGCTGAAGTAGGAATAGTTTGAATTTTTTTCTCATTTTCAAATAAATTCATGAAAAGAGAGCTGCAAACTCCTCAATCTGACTGAAAATTACTTTGTCTACTTAACTCTCCAGGTGTAAGTGTAAGATGTCTCTTCCACATCCCTTTTTCCACAGCACTAATCCTTTTTAGCCTGCCAGAGTTTGTTGAGTTCATAGAGCAGGATTGCCCTATCTTTAGACATCCAGTAATGTCCCTTTCAATACTTCATCACAAATTAAGCAAAGTCTCCTTCCTTGTTTGCTGATGAATAGATTGAATTAGGAAACACTCCTTTACCAGATCCTAACACACACCAGCCTTCTCGTTAATGCAACCCAGTCAGTGCTGAGATAATTAACAACACTCACTGCTCCAGCCTGGCTCTCTACACTTTTCTCCATGCAAATATTCTTAATCTAGTTGTTTCCCATTGGTTGATTCAATTACACGTGTATTAATCTATCAAGCATTTGTGAAGTGTCTGCTCTAGTCATCACACTGACCAAAGTCCTTAGGAATACGAATAAATAACCAGTTTCTTTAGGGAAGCATACAGCATGGTAGAGGACAGAAGATATACATTTATTTTATATACATAAAGGCAGAGTTAAGCAATTATATTATATAAATAACATGTATCAGTGCTGTAGGAATGCAAAGTGAAAAACTGTTTACTATGAGTGGGTCTTACGCTGAATTTCAATGAAGACTTAGTAAATAAAAAAAAACAACACAGGAAAATGTGAATAAAAGAATTTTGGTTGAAACAAGTGTTCAAAAGTGGTTTATGACTGCAGTTGGATAATAATCTCCTCCCCCCTTTATTCGGTAAGTTGCATTTTTATAAAACCTGAGCCCCCATCTGTTTTGTTTTGTTTAATTCTAGCACCAAATGAACTTGACTGTGGGTATCTTGTTTCTTAAGACCTATTTATAAAATATATTTCCTACAATCTTAAAGCTTTAATTTATTGTTTAAGAAAACTTTACCCTGAGTTTGGCTTATACTGACTGTGAAATACAGTTTCATCTCCTTTGGAGTCTGACTATACTCCTTCTCTCCATATTCATGACTATCTAAGAAATGTGATAACCTCTGCTGTTACAAGTCCTATTTTGTGGACATTTCTTGTTAAACCTTATAAGGACAACATTTGCTTTATGATGGCCATGAGTGGAGCAACTTAAATTAAGTAACCACTGTTTGCAAAGCACAGAGGAAGATATAAATTGTATGATATACTTGCTTGAATATATTGTATCCATAGCATACTTATTTGACAAGTTAAATAATTGAATGTGTTGTGAAAAGTATCTTACTATTGACCATCTAATAAGTAGTATTTAAAGGCAGAACTGAGTTTGGAAGAGGTAAAATCTCCAAGGCGGAAGATAGAGAAAGAACAATCTCTGGTCAAGGACAGAGCTCAGAAATACCTATTTTGAGAGAAACAAAATAAACTTTTTAAAAAGGCACTGGATCAGAGTAAAAACCCTTATGAGTAATTACTTAATATTCTAAAAGCCTTCATGGCCGCCCTATCGGCTTCCATTACTTAAACAGAAATTATTATATCACCCTTCTGTGTTTTACAAGGATTTTGTGAAATTATTATGCTGAGATAACTGTTACTATTATCACTCCTTAATAGTCTACAGTGTTATACAAATATAAAGTGATTTGGGAAGCAGAAAAACACAACAAAAAACTAATCAAATGAATATTTATCATAGTCTTGTGTTTCTTCTCTCTAGCCATTGAATTTAGTATATTCATAGTGGTAAGTTCAGCACTAATTTTCTAAAATGCTAAAGGCCAGAATGTAAATAGAGAAAAGAAAAGGAAGTGGCTTATTGGATGATTCTCCCACCATATGCCCACCCTCACCTTCACCATGTTCACCAGAGGTTGATGACTGTGCTGGAAGGGTTTTTATGCTCAGACTCTAGGGAAGTCTTCAGGCTTAAATAGATAGTCCACTTTGTCCTTCCTTGTCCAATCTGAAGGTCAGAGGTTGGCTATTCGATTAGGATATAATTATTGAGCCACTCAAATCCCACCCTGCTTTCCCCAACTTCTCCTACTCTACTTTTTCATAATCAGTAATGAAGAAAAATGTGCTCCTCCATAGTCACAGGGTGGTATCAGTAACATTTATTCTGAACAAATGAAATACATTATTAGATAAGCAAGAAAATGTGGCCACTATCATGTTCAGTAAGGGGACTGTGAACCCAAGTAAGAGTTTTGAGGAGAGCTCCTTGTCCCTTCCACTGTTCCATCCTGAGAGCGATGTCATTTGTACCTGCTCTGTATTGATATTGCTTTGGCTGTTTTATCGGTCTCTTCATCTTGAAGTTTTATCCACAGAAGTTATTTTATCAGTGAACTTAAATTTCAACCTCTAAACATGTTACTGAATCAAATTAAACTACAGATAATTTTGTTCTGAAAACTGAGTGTCATCTGTAATTGCAATAGTGATGGGGAAAAACACCCTAATTTTAAGCCCTTTGTTATGAATCCATATCTTCTCTGGGAAATCAGAATGTCAGTCTTGCATCCTGTGGAACCAAATAAAAAAAAATGTATCATGCAGTTACACAGGATATGACACTGGCTCAATAAGGCATTGGGGTGTGTAAAAAATATCACTGGTAATAGAAAGAGGATGAAAGTGATATTGGCCGACATTTTTTTATTATTAGTGTTCTTTTTAATATCTAGCATTTTATGCCCTTTTTATTGAGTTCAGAATCTCATGATCAATACCATTTAAAGAAACCCCGAATTAGGCACTCACATTCTATATTTTCAATATTTTGGTTTTTAATTTGCTTATCTACTTCTCTTTCTTTCTTCTTCTAATTATTTGCCTAATTATATAATTTAAGAGGTAAGGCGTTTCCAAAGAAGGCATGTTAAATAAAGTAGTATTGCTTTAGTGAATTGCTTTAGTTACACAAGCACAGGAATGAGCTAGGTCTCTCTCTTTGCTACATTCTTATAGTGTCATACATATTATTTCAATTTGTTTCTCACTTTTGTCTGTTTAAAAGGGAAAAATTATAAAAATTGGTTTGTCAATACATGAAATTTCAGTGCTTAAAAATCCTTTTATATTTTGTTATGAAAGTTATTTCTAATTTTCTACTTTGTTGCTTTTATTTTTGTTTTTTATTTACAAATACTTAATGAGATTTTCATATTTTCTGTTCTCAATAAAGTTAAATGTTTTAAGACATATTAAACAAATAAATACAAAGTTTTTGAATGATCTTATCAAAATGGTTTAATTTGGTTAGAAGAGTTATTATATGAAACCATCTATAATTTTACAAGATAAAACAGTGACTATTTTCTAAATATATGTTCAAAGGAGTATTTACTATTTCAAAAACTATCCCCTTTTTGGCTATTTACCCTGAAAGATTTATTTTGCCAGTTTAGCAACATCTGAACTTATGCTTTTGGTCTAAAAAAGAGATATCACCTTGTAAAGTTATCTTATGGTTTTATTGTTATGTGTAATTTTGAAAATATATTTAAAATACACTAATAACCAATACTATTTAATTTATACTTAATAAATTTAAAGTCAGTTTTCTAAATATTTTATGTTTCCCATGACTAATAAGCAAACTAATATTTTATAAAACATCCCAAACTTCACCATTGATTATTACATGTCTTATTTTTTGTGTGAATCTTTGTTGTGTAAAATCCAAGGGGTCCAAATTTCAAGTGACTGTTTGGGGAGGTTGAAGAATAAGAAACGTGAGTCCTATTCACAGAACACTGACATGGAGGATTATTAACTTTCAGTTAAAGATTCTCAGGACCTCTCATAAGTAAAAGTCCAAGTTTTAAGCCTCAGCCAGCACTAATGCATTTTTTGTTGGAAGAATAGGAAGAGTCATGTGAATAACAAACTTAGAAATATCACAATGAAGAGAATTAAACCCTAATAAGGTCATGGTTCAGACCTATTAAGGTGCTCCCTTTTAAGACTCACCTATAACTAGATGGAAGAGATATATTTTTATATTGTTTAATGAAAAGTGGCTAAAGCATACATACTTTTTATTTTTTTAAGTTGATTAAAAACATTTCCCCAAAGTCATATCCTTCCAAATATGCAAAAAAAAAACCACACAAAACAAACAAACAAACAAAACACATTAAGATTGAAAATGTCTCTTCATGCAAGGCTAAACTACAGTTTTAGTTGCTAGCTTCATTTAACTTATAAAAACTTAATTCTGAAAAATATGATGTGCAATTTTGTTCTAGAGGAAGTATAGTTATTTTGAGAGTTTAAGATAGTAAAGCTATGGAGCATTTCCTAGTCTCTCCCTTCTTTATAAATGTATATCACAAAAGTACTAGTTAAAAAAGAAAAGTAATAAAATCTGACAGAAACATGTTTATTTTAAATGACACTGAATTTTTTGTTTCTTTGAGAGAGGAAGAAATAAGGCTATAAGTGGAAGATTTTTACTGAGTGAGCACATGCAGAAAAAAACCCCCACTTTAAATATAATACATACTTTTCCAGATCCATTGACCTCTAAAATTAATATTTTAACTAACACATACCATATAAGTAAAAATAAATGTAAGAACCAGATGTTTACAAAGAATGAATTTGTAGGGAGTATTTTTTTTTTTTTTTTAGTTTTTCAAAAATGAACTAAGACATAAATTCAATCTTAAATTGTGTGTAGAATAATAGTTCATAAGACTACATAAAAGTAATATTCTATAATACTCATATAATACAAATGATCACAATGCATAAATATCAATAATGAACTATAGTATTTTAAGCAGACTTCATATGCTGATTGATGTTTTAGCAATGTTGAGTGTAGCAGCAAAAAAAAAAAAAAAAAAAAAAAAGAGTGACCTTGAAAGTTAAACTCTTAGATCAAACCAATTTCCCAAATCTGAAACCAAATCCAAATAGTGGAGATAAGAGGGAAGCCACCCCACAGATTTGGTTTTATGTATGGATTAATTCACCCAAGGGAAGCAAAGCAGGGTATGGCACAGACAGCCAGATTAATTTCCACAGGAAAGAGCTGAGAGCAATGTGGTTCTCCTTAATTTAATGACTAAACACCCTCCTGCCAATATTCCCATAGGTGGAGTAAAGTGCTTTGCACAATTACACTCAGTAAAAATGTCCCTGTCATAAGAAACCGACAAATAATGCATCTTGGGTGCCAAGAATCTTCTATGCAGCAATTGATGGCCCTAAGTAAATTTGAATCCATATCTAAAACACATTAAATGGACGGACAGTCAAAACTCAGGTACATATAGTGATGTGGAGGTGTTAACAATTATACATCAATAATATAGGCTTAATGCTGTTTACTTGTTGGTTTGTTTTATTTTGATTGGTGGTTTTTGAAAATTAAGATAGCAAAATTTAAATTTTTTCATTTAAAAGATATATATTCACAGATAAATTTAGAGACTGTGTAATACTAAGTTATACAAAATTATCTTTGTTAAAACTGAAAGTTATATATTTTCCTACATAAAGATCATAGATTTGGGGCTAGAAATGAGAGATTATGATAATCTGAGGAATGCACATATTGTTAGACTAGATGAATGTTGAAAAGCCATTTCAGAAAAAGACCTTTGCAGGAGCAAGTATTCATTTTTATTTTCAGAGAGACTCTGGAATATAAAGAAAGTTTCATGTATATGCCTTTGCCTATAAACCTCCCACTTCTCTACATTTGTACTGGAAAAAATGAGGGAATACGAGTTCAATTTCAGCTCTACTACAAACTTGTTATGCTGTCCTGGACACAACACCTACTTTCTTAAAGCCTCAGGCAATTAAAATTTAAAATGAATAAAATGAATAAATTGAACTAAATATTCTTTAAGAATCCAAAATTCTAATTAACAATTTTTTAAATTTAATTCATCCATGCTAAAATAGCTCAAATGTCTTTTCTATAGCAATAACAATTCTTGCCATTTTAAATTTATTTTACTTTTATTTAATTATTTTAAATTAAAAGTAGGTAAACACAGATATTTGTTCATAATACCTATAAGGTCGTTTCCCCTGTTCTCTCATCTGCCTGTTCATACATGATTGTACTCATAGTCATCATCAATATTAAGTTCTCTTGTAGTGGAAATACATTATTTTTGAACTAACAAAGTTAAAAAATGTAAAAGCTTAATACTTGGGGAATTTATCTAACCTATTCATGCCCGTGCACTGAATTCTTTAGCCTAAGCATTTCACAAAGTTGAGGTTTGAGTAGAGCCATTGAGTTATTTCTAGAAAAGAGGAATCAGAGCCTCAAGGGACTTTTAGGATCTTAAGAACATGAATGGATTCTGGCCCTTTATCAGGTCCATGAGATGATAGTTGGCAGTTTTTCCCTTAATTATATTAACAAAAATAATTTGAGGATGAATGAAGAGACCACCGGGCTAGGAGGAGATAGAAGTTTCAGTACAGACTTTGCCACTGATTACTCTGAAAAAGTTTTCAGTAGGCTATCTTTAATGTCTGCCCCAAATTGAATTTATGGTTATAATATATACATTTATAAAAATGGACTAAGTTTTTATTATTTTATTAAGCAGGAAATCTGTTTCTAAAACCAGACTTGAGAAGCAGGGTCTCTTAGCTGAAGACTATCTCTTATAATTTAATCTATTTATGGTTCTAAATTTGTTTTTATTTTTAATTGATGTCCTTTAATTTGAATATCACTTTTAATTGAAAAACTGAACTTCTGTATTTGAGTAGGAGCCACTTTAAAGGTAAAAATAAAAGAAATTATAGATAGTGGTAGTTTGTGAGGAAAAGGAGCAGAAACATACCCTTAGACAGCCAATAGTTTTATAAACTAAGTCCCTTTTTAGAATAAAATGAATATCATGTATCATTGATTATATGTAATATTTAGTCCAAGGTGATATTGCACTGCACATTTTAGAAACATAATTTAGTAAACATCTGGCAGAGTGGGCACTTTTCTCATTGGTTTATTGTAAAGTATCATCTGTTGACATATAAAAACTAAATGGCTGTAATCTCTATGAAAGGGGCAAATAATCACCTCCTTGCCATTCTCACTAGCGGTTAATCAAAGTTATACCTTGTTGGTTTACAAATGATCCTCAGTGTCAACATTAACCTACATGTCTGATTTCTGAGTCCATAACGGAAGATGGCCATAGGGCTAAGTTAAAGACCACATTCCACCATTGTCCCCAAAGTTTGTGTTTCAGTTTCATTTATAGCCCTCAGGGGCCCTTTCTAATAGGAGACTTTATGTGTCAGCTTAGCTTGTGTTTCAGTTTTTGTGCTCTGTCTCCCATTGCTCTTCCCGCTACGCAGGAAAAGAAAAAAAGAAAAAAGAAAATGAAGAAGAAGAATGAGACGAAGAAGAAGAGGAGCCAGGCCAGGAATCATGGGGATGGTTTTCTTTTAAGCCTGAGCAAAAACGCATGAAATACACCCAGGAAGCAATAAAATGTAGCACACCTTGCATTTGCTTTGATAGACTGTAAATGTAAAAACAAGAATGTTGAAAAAAAAAGGGGGACATGGGCAAAGTGCGTGCTAAAACCCAAGCAGGCTGGCGCCACACTAATGGGGCCCTTGGAGGGACAACCTGTACGGGCACTTGATGTGGGCAGCCTGTGAATCATACACCTGGTCTCACTCCGCTGGAACCCTCAAGGAGTGTTTATCAAGGAAGGGAGGGAAGAAAAAAAAAAAAAAAGACCCGGTAAGGCTGGGTGGCAGTCACGCACATCTTACCTCTCACCCAGCAGTGACCTTCGTATGTTTTCATGTTTATCTAAAAAAGATAAAAGGTATGATTGCTCAGGAATGAAAACATGGGTAACATTCAAACAGAGGAAAGCAGAAACAGCAGTTTCAGACTCTGAGGGAAATGTAAACCAGCCCTGGGAAGCATTTGACATTGGCTCTCTCTCCGCAGAGGTCATGGTTGTGTTCTGTGGAAACAAATAGGAGCCACGGAGCAGACGGTTTTGATCACGGGGAGCAGGGCTTTCCTAGGTGCACGTCTTCTTGTCAGAATTTGTAAGATCCTAAAACTAACAACATGGTTCCAGCCAGGACAAATGGCTTCAAATTTTCTCAACTGCAAAGAGGTATTAGATTCAGGGATTTAGGCAGCAAACTAGTAAAAACACAAAGATTTGATTAGGTTCAGTGTATGCGATGTTGCGTTATGCCGCAAAAGGGATTATGTAAGGCTCCAGAAAAATGTAATGAGGAGGGAAAGCGCAGCCTTTTTTTTTTTTTTTTTTTTTTTTTTTGTACATATCTGTTCCTTAGAGAAACTAAAGAGCAAGCTGTCTTTGAATCCAGAGACTATGTTTGTCACTTGAGGTCTGAAGCGATACACACTTCTGGTACTCAAAGTTCATTCTGACCTTAAACATTTCCTTAGGAAACGATATTAAAACATGTCAAGCTGAAGTTGCTTAGAAAGAGCTTGTGGGAGTGTCTCCATATCATGGGAATATATTGTGGTTTATGCAAAGTTCCTTCAATCGCGGGTTTTCCATTGATGAACAGCAACAAAAAAGTAGTTAAATAAAAAGATCAATGTTTCATTTGACACAAAGTAAATCATTACTTTCTTCTGGGATGTGCGGTACCTTTTCCCAGTGTTTTTTTCCATTTCCCATCATACCCTTGACCTTGGAGGTCAGCTGTCATTGGAAGATGAAGCTCTGAATAAACAGAGAAGACCCTGTGGTGTGTCTTATCTCTGCATTTTGCCTCAAATCTCCGGGCGGAGCTTTAAATTATTCATCCAGTAGTGCTCTCTCCGAGTTACACATCTCCATCACCCACTCCCCCTGCCCCCTCCCTGGTTGTGAGTGAAGGCGGTATCCTTGGGAACCTTATCAGAGATCGCAGATTCAGGCTCCAGAAATGAAATAAAAGAGGAAATTGGCTGTATTAGCATAAGAGGAGTCAGCCTGGAGTTGAATACACACATCACCCAGGAGCACACTGGCTTCCCTTATCAGTAGCGTTTGATCACTACTTTCTTTTTATATATATATATACATTCTTTAATTCCATCCAGCCCACTCCTTTGTTCCAACTCATATGAGGGAACATATGAAATAAGGGCAGATGGCATAAGGTCCTGAATAGTTTTCAACACTTCCAACCTTTTCTAGGTTCAATAAAACAGCATAAATAAAATGCTCATTTTAAGATAGCATTTATAACATAACCTCTCTCTCCTACCCCCAGGAAAAGAGTTGTTATTGCGATTTCAAGGAGGAAAGAAACCGTAAATAGTTAAAGTTTGATTTGCTGGATGTTGCAGAAAAAGGCAGAGTATCATTCAGGAACATAATCTAAGATATAGGTTAAATGCAGAAATGCATTTTCCTGTTTTGGTGGAAGCACAGGTAGCATTTTATTTTTTTCTGCAAGCACAGTTTTTCCTTATTTTATGCTTCAAAATTATTCTTCAAGACAAGACTCTTAGAATATATTCTGACTCAGGATGTTGCTACAGTTTATGAAAACAGTAGTCTGATGCAATTTTGAAAGATGCATTTCATAAAGTGCTCTGTACATATTTTTTCTAAGCTTTCTTTATAACGTAAAGGTCAAGTCTCCTAGGCCAACATACTTTTATGATTAATATTTTCTCCCCAAACTTATAGGATGTTACTTCTAGTTTTTTCCAAAAGAATAATTATTATGAATCACCAGAATATGAAATTGATTACTAAAACAAGTTTATGAAAACTTTTTAAAATTTTTACTCTCTCTAATATTTTATATCATTCATTTCTTCAGATTACATGACACATGGGATGTTTTGGGTTTGAAATTCCATGGTAATTATCATTATGAGTTTTTTTTTTTTCCAGATTTCACTAGTATATCTTCCCTAAGCAGAATAATAATTGGCACTGTTTCCTTTAAGTTTGGGTGAAATGTTGTCATTGATGTAGTGCTGGACAGTTTCCAATTCACTTGCACACGCTTATTTCATTCAAGGCCTGTGACAACTCTTTAGAGAAAATATAATTACTCCCTTTGACACCCACCTGCAATTAAAAGGAAGAAACTAAGTTTTTAGATTTATTCAGTAAATAATAAGGCCAGGACTCCAGCTCAATTTTTCCCTTCAAAGACCTGAGGGAGAATTTTGCTATATTCCTTTAGGTAAGTAATCAGAAGAACTATTATCTTTATTCCCAAATCACGTATAAAAACTACTAAATGACATAATGATAAACTAGAAAGCTAATGGCAGAATCCAAGGATGATGACCAAATTTCCAATCATTTAAACTAGAAGGCTAATGGCAGAATTTGGCAGAATCCAAGGATGATGACCAAATTTCCAATCATTGTAACGTATTTGTTTCTCACAAAGATTCCTAAGAGTTGCAGGAAAATGGCGGTGCTTTCAATTCTGAAACAAAACTAAACACATATAGACAAGATAAACAAATAATATTTTCATTATCTTTATACAGCATTTTGATTGTTAAAATAAAGAAGGAAATAAGTTATTGTTGGAGTCTGAAAGGTTTGCTACTGTGAGCTCTCAAAGTATTGTAGAAATTTATTTTCAAAGTCAGTGGTGAGAGTGAGAAAGATAATTAAGATTCTACAGATTATTCTCTCATAATCAACTCATCCACAAATGTTTACTCAATGCTTATTATGTACAGGCTTAGGAGATCCAGAATAAACAAAGGTATGCAATCGAAGCAAATTTTCAAGGAAGTAATTTTACCTACATCTGAATATGTTTAAACATTAAATACTACAAAAGAACCTAAATTGAAAGGTAAAAACATGGTGTACTGCATTATCCCCAGTCTTGTTCTTCATAACCAACAAGATTTAATGCATTTTATTTTTGTCTACATGCTTTCAAGTTCTGCTTTTCACTACTACCATGTTCTCTAAAATTAAAATAAATTGGCTAACTTTCCAATTCTGTAACAATAATACCTAATTGTCACATGAGTAATTACTCTGTGGCAGGCGCTGTCCAAATCATTTTATATGTATTGGTGCATTTATTTCTAAGAGTCACTAGATTTACAAGTATCATTATTTTGCTTATTTTCTGGAAAAACTGAGTTTTAGGCTGTACTTTAAAAGCAGTTGTTTAATATTAATTTTTCTATCTGTAAAACATAATATACATATACCATAGTAGATATATACACTGAGTGGCCAGATTATTATGACCACCTGACATTTGTAGGCAAATTAGCTATCATTTTTCGCTGAAGTTGCTAGAGGGCCAGACCATTATAAATAGGGAAGCAGGTTGTTTACCATGACAGTAGAAGTGATTTTTTTCCTGAAGATATGGGTAAGCAACATGATTTAACAGCCTTTGAATGTGGAATATATATATGCCAGATTATTATGACCGCCCCATCAGTACTTCGTTGGGCCACCTTTTGTCTTCAATACTGCGGCAATTCTTCTTGGCATTGACTCCATGAGATGTTGAAAGGTGATGCGAGGAATCTGACACCATGCCTGATGAATAGCACTGTCCAGTTCTGTGAGATTTGATGGTTGTGGAACCAGCTGCCTGATGGCTCTTTTAACTTCGTCCCACAAATGCTCAATTGGATTGAGATCTGGTGATTGTGGGAGCCACCTAAGCAAGGTAAAGTCTCCCTCATGTTCCTGAAACCACTCCTGCACAATACAAGCACTGTGGCATGGTGCATTGTCTTGTTGGAAGAAGCCATCTCCATTGGGATACGCCATCAACATGATAGGATGAACTTGATCAGCAACGATACTTAGGTATGTTGTGCTATTCAGACGTTGTTCCACATGAATTAAATGGCTCAAATCATGCCAGGAAAACATGCCCCAAACCATAACACAGCCCCCACCAGCTTGAAGGTTGTACTCATGCATGCGGGGTGCATGCTTTCATGCTGTTTCTGCCAAATTCTCACTCTGCCATCTGCATGATGCAACTGGAAACGTGATTCATCGGACCACATGACTTTTTTCCAATGCTCGACTGTCCAATCCTTGTGTTCCTATGCAAATTGGAGACGTTTTATATTGGTAACTGCAGACAGCAAAGGTGTTCGAACAGGCCTTTTTCTTCCATATCCCATATGATGCAGTGTATGGCTAATTTGCCTACAAACATCAGGTGGTCATAATAATCTGGCCACTCACGTTCAAATATATCTTACGTTCAAAGGCTGTTAAATCGTGTTGTTTACCCATATCTTCAGAAAAAAATTACTTCTACTGTCGTGGTAAACAACCTGCTTCCCTATTTTTAATGGTCTGGCCATCTAGCAACTTCAGCGCAAAATTATAGCTAATTTGCCTACAAATGTCAGGTGGTCATAATAATCTGACCACTCGGTATATATCATATATATTTAAAGAATTTTTGCTACTTTTAATAAAATATCTGTGCATTAAACATATCTAAATATTTAATGCTTATGTGAACTGTTCACTACTATTTTACATGGAGGGCATTTTCAATGAAAGTAAAATGACCACAGATAGTTATATAAATTACCATTTGAGGCTTATTATGAGTTATAATGAACTATTTGTTTATGTTATACATGAACATAGACCTCTTTTTAAAAAACAATTATTTCTCATATTACTGTATAATATATTATGATGTACCACTACATACCATTGACCTTCTCAGTAGCCCATCAACTTGTTTCCAGTAACATAAAATGCATCTATTTAATTGTTCCAAACTGGTATTCAGTTTGTCCTGGAAATTAAAATTCTCAAGTTTCTTTTCTGCTCTGAGTAATATTTATTATTTTGTTAGTAAAATTTTTTATCCATTTTCTCTTCTTTGTTCCTAGAAGTCATGGTAATGCTGGGTCTCCAAGACAGATCATCTATATTTCCTAAGTTTCATCTTGTATTTTCAGACTGTTTAATTTTCTAATTTTTATTCATTAATATCTAAGTCTGAAGCTTTTATTTGGTGATTTACTTTAATTTCTATGAGTTGTTTTTCCTCAGCATTCCACAATTTTTCGTTTGTTCTTTCATTGTGTGTGTATCTTCTTATATTACTGTGAAAAGCTACTAAAGACCTTTTCAGTTGTGTTTACACAACTTTCCCCTTACTATCATTATAATAGGCTCTCAGGAGTGAGTTAAGATACAGAAATGTGCCTGATCTGCCATCTTGAAGAAGAAACCTCTTAAGAACTTGTATCTTTAAAAGTTACTCATGAGCTAAGAAGGTTGATTTGATTAGTTAACCTTAGCTAATGGGTTATAGATAAGATCCATTTTGTCTCAGTGAATGTTTTCAGTGCCTCTTTTGAATTACTGCTTATATTTCTTAAATATTTTTTCATTGCTACCATTATGTTATATTGTACTAGAGACCCAGTGCACGGATTTGTGCACCAGTGGGGAACCTTGACCTGGCCTGTGCCCTCTTGCAATCCAGGACCCCTCAGGGGATGTTAGCAGTCCGACATCCCCCAAGGAATGTAGTAGTGTGCAAAGCAGCAGGTGGCCAGCAAGGAGCCTGAGCCTGGGCTCCTGCTCATCCCAGCCCTGCTGTGCCTGCCTCCATCACTCTCAGTAGCGCTGCTGCGGAGACAGGAGAGGCTCGCGCCACCACAGCTGCGCTTGCCAGCCATGAGCCAGGTATCTGGCGCCTGTCAGTCAGCTGAATGGCACTCCCACTGTGGGAGCACACTGACCACCAGGGGGCAACTCCTGCATTGAGCAGCTGCCCCCTGGTGGTCAGTGAGCATCATAATGACCAGTCAACCAGTTGTTCGGCTGTTTGGTCATTCAGTTGCTTAGACTTTTATATATATAGTCAATGCAAATACTTTCTGGGCTGGAGCAACCAAATATGTGAATGTGCTAGGTACAGGCGCATGCACACACGTGTAAGTGTAAAATAGGATAAGGAATTATGAAAATTTTATTTTATTGAAGCAGTGTCCCATAAGTTTATATTTTATATATAGTATTGAATTTCTTGATATTTTACCAAATAATTATATAAGACTATTAATTTAAAATAAATTTAACGAACAACTGATTTCTCAAGTAAATGGATTTTTTTTTTTTCAGAAAGAGCACAGCGAATTATTTCCGATGCAAAGTTTTACTTACTTACAGCAATCCCAACTTGGGTGTTTATCCAAAATAACTGAAATCAGGATCTTGAAGAGATATTAATACTCCTGTGTTCATTGCAGCATTATTTACTTGCAATAGCCAAATCGTGGAAACAACCTTAAATGTCCACCAATGGATGGATGGACACAGAAAAGTGGTACATATATACATTGAAATATTATTCAGCCATAAAAAGAAGGAAATCTGTCATATGTGACAACATGGATGAACCAGGAGAACATTGTGCCAAGTGAAAAGCCAGAGAATGACAATTACTGAGTGATTCCACTTATATGACGAATCTGAAATAGTCAAGGTTATAGAATCAGAGAGTAAAATGGCTTGCAAGGGCTGGTGGTTGGAAGTAATGTAGAGTGGCTGTTCAGAGGATATGAACTTTTAGTTATACATGATGAATAAGTTCTAGAGATCTACAGTACAGCATTGTGCCTACAGTTAACTCATGTTGTTTCTCACCGCAATTAAAATTATTAAAAAAACTGGAAAGTTTGCTTCCCTTCTTTGCAAACATTAAGGCAGAGATCAAAACTACAGAAAGCTACTGAAAGTTACCTCTAAAAACAAAACGTGGTATAGATTATTTCCCAAAATCTTGAAAAATCATCCCATAAATTTTTGAGATTTTGTGCTTTTTTTCCCCAAAAGCAAAATAATCTACTGGGTCATTTATTTTCTAAAGTGACATTGTAGACTTTGTGCCTTCAGCATGAGAGGCAGTCACTCTGATAGGTACATGGAAACACATTTTACACTGTAAATGGATGAAACCTCTGGCAGGCAGAGTAAAAATCATCTCAGCATTTGTGCAATGCATTTATTCAGGGAAAAGGTAGAATGACTCTTTGTTGTTGTTGTTGATTATTGAACACCTATGCTTCAGGAGAAGAAATCTTCTAGTCACTAATATTGTGATTGCTCCAATATAATCTGGAAAAAGAGTTTTGAAATCAGTGCAGATGAAGCCTCAACATCTGTGCATCAGGGATAAGTCTTGCTAGAATAGAAATAAGAGGAGCAACTGAGTGCCCTTTCAGACACTCCTTTAATTGTAGAGAAGAGTTGAAAGTTTAAAATATACTACCTACTCATGAATCCAGACTATATAAGTAAAATTTCTGAATGTGGTCAAATTACAAAGTGCATATCTTTTTACTTTACCGCGTTATGTGAATAAACCATAAATAGAGATTATGCTTTTCCCAACTTCCAAACAGGAATTATATGAGTGGGGGTGGCAGGGAGGAGAGGTTCTCACATTAGATTTTATATGAGGAGTAAAATAAAAACCTGAGGCTGACAATACAGAATCAAGTAGCCTTAACTGGAGTGTTCAAATTAATTGTATATACTATCTTGACCTAATACTATCCGACTAGAGCTTAATATGTCAATTTTAATGGAAAAGAAAATATGTCAGTCTTTATTAAGATAACTTAAATAGAAACTTATTCCTTGATGGATAGAGCAAAGTATTCATTAAAATTAACTTGAATTTTTAAGTAAGAATAAATATATTTAGTTATGATGATTTCTATTTTTGTTAAGATCAGTGTGTTTTCTATTTAGAAATTAACATATTTTATATTATTCAAAGGTACTGAGTAAATATTAGGAGCTTTGGTATAATTCAAAACATAGGACCATACTGGAAGCAGTATATTCTAAAATCACCATAATGCTTGCACTATTATTATTATTGATCAAGAATGAGCAAAAACAGTATTGCTCAGTTCCTCTGTACAAGAATTAGTTTTAAAGTAAATGAAATATTTTTAGAAGTCCATTAGTAATTAGTAATACCAGCAATTAATTTCAACTGTCATGCAATGCCAGTCAGACCTTGATTCCTTACAGTGCTAACTAGGATTGAGGTAAATTTAAAAAGCATCTGAATCTGCCCACTGGCATGGCTCAGTGTTTGAGCGTTGACCTCCCGGACATATGGACTGGGAGGTCATGGTTCAATTCCTAGTCAGGGCACATGCCCAGGTTGTGGGTGGGAGGCAGCCAATCAGTGATTCTCTCTCATTATTGATATTTCTCTCTCTCTCTGAAATCAATAAAAAAATATATTTTTTAAAAAGCAACTGAATCACTTGCTTCCCTGCCTCACAAGTCTAACAGGCTCACAAAGATATGAACAACTCCTTCTCTATTGTTACATTGGACTTAAAAATGACAGAACAAAACAACAATAATAAAAGGTCTCCATCATTCTTTCATCCTTCTGTGTTTTTGGGTTTCAATATGCTCTCAACCACTTATACAACAAGAAGAAAAAAATATTGTGAGATCCATAGAGAAAAGTGCTTTGGGAATAATCAATTTATTATTATTATTATTATTACAGTAATTATTGTTGTTTGGAAAGGCATCCCATGCTCTCTGAAACTAAAATTATTATATGTTATAAATGTATATTATTGAGGTATAATTTATATACAAAAAACTACACATATTTAATGTATACAATGTGACAAATTTGGACATATGCATACATCCATGAAACCATCACCACAATCAAGGTGACAAACATATTCATTTCCTATACCTCGTGGTGGAGGTGGTGGTGGTGGTGGTGGTGGTGTGTGTGTGTGTGGTAGGAACACTTAAAATGAGATCCACCTTCTTAACAATTTTAATTGCACAATATAGCCTGGTCAACTAGAGGCATGATGTTGAGCCTATAGTCCTCTAGAACTTATCTTGTATAACTAAAACTCTGTACCCATTGAGCCACAACCCCTCTTTATATTATTTGTGTGTGTGTGTGTGTGTGTGTGTGTGTGTGTGCATGCACCTTATGGGTTTTCTGCCCCTTTCCAAATTTGAGAGACAGGGATCACTTTCCTTCAAATGTTTCCATTTACCTGGGTCACCTGGCTTCCCCTCAATCAAATGAAATGTCTTCCCTTTATTATAGGACACTCATTGACTGTTCAGATTCATAAAAAAAAAAACACACAAAAAAAAATCACTTGGGCTTATATCTGACCCTTTCTAAGTTGGATTCATGTTGAACAACTGCTACAAGAGCAGACACTATGGAAAAGTGGCCCAAAAACTTACCTAACGACGACTATCTGCTTCCCATTGCTACAAAACTCTATCTGGTTCAAGGCAAATGTGGCAGAAACAAATGGAGAGGGAGGGCAGGACCTGGGCTGAGATTTCTCATACTGGGGTCTGGTTTATGGCCTGGTGTCAATGAGAGGCTGACAGAGATGGCTTATTTGTGGCTCCCTGTCACTTCCTTCTCCATGCCCTCAGCATTCTAACTGCTATGATGATGACAGCATCAGGCAAAAGTCACTGTTATATACACGGATAACCTCTGCAAAACAGGGTCGAGTCTGTTGATCCACAACCAACTCTCCAGCTTTATAGAGAGAGTCCAAGAACCAGGGTGACTTTGGGGCACAGTGACCTCACAAGTGTACCACACAGAAAGCCTGTCCTCAGGCAGGACTCAAATGGATGGAAGAAAAATATTTCTCAAGAGAAAACACTTATTTAAAATAAAGACAAGCCAGTGTGTCCTAAATTGCGTGGGACAGACTCTAAGTGCCGAAGGCAAGCTTTCAGAAGAGGAAAATCAATGATTGTTGTGATGGTCAGGGAGACATCCCCTCTGAGAGGGTTTCTAGGATCTTTCAATGGTAGGGGCTCATCCTAGGTCATACATTTCCCTAATTCTGCTTTCCTTTGGCAGGAGGAATGTAAACTGTCCACTTTCCTTGGGCCATTGGGCTCAGTGGTGTGAGAGCAGCCATGCTGACTTTGCACATGACTTAGCAGCTACAAAATCCTTGCCAAATATTGCAATGGTGTGTGTGTGTGGGGGGGGGAGGCGGGGAGGAAGTGCATGTGCATGTGCACATGTACAGAAGTGTTTTCCCTCCCTCACACTGCCTGCATGAATCAAAGGTGGCATCATAAAGACACTAAAATTTGCATGATTTGTGAGAGGCTCTTGTGCATTGGCAAGGCCAGTGGCAGCTTGAACAAAAAGAGCAGCTGTCCTATTCCCAGCTCTCTGGCACTGGTCTCCTTGAAACCCTCCTTCCTCCCCAGTGCCAAACAGGCCAACGGCACTGCCTCCCTTTAAAGTAACAGTGTTCAAATATTTCTAATATAAATACTTCCATTTCACCCATTATTCTCCATGATATAATTTTCCTGATAGGCATTCTTTTTGTTTGAATTTATAATGATAAAAAATAAAACTCATGGACACAAATAACAATGTGGTTATTGCCAGTGGGAGGTGGGATGGGAGGAGGGGAGGACGGTAAAGGGGTGATAGATGGTGATGGACAGAGACTCAACTTG
>NW_005371693.1:2716997-2723369 GCF_000412655.1 Myotis brandtii
AGAAAAAATATTACTACAAGAAATGTCTGAGATTTTACTGTCAATGTTTTCTTCAGGATTTTTATGGTTTCAAGTCTAATATTTAACTCTTTAATCCATTTTGAGTTTATTCTTGTGTATGGTATAAAAAGGTTGTCAGATTTCATATTTTTGCACATATCTGTTCTGTCTTTCCAACAAGCAAAATAGAGACAGACTCTTGAATGATGGTATAAAAATGTCAAAGTTCATATTTTCGCACATATCTGTTCAGTCTTTCCAACAAGCAAAATAGAGACAGACTCTTGAATAGAGAGCAGGCTGACAGCTGTGGGGTAGTGGAGGGATTGAGCAAAAAAGAAAAAAAGAGAAAAAACTTATGGACACCAGTGATAATGTGGCAATTGCCAGGGGGAGTGGGGTATAGGGAAGATAAATGGTGGTGGACAGAGACTTGACATGGGATGGTAAACACACAGTACAGTGTGCAGATTATGTGTTGTAGAATTGTGCATTTGAAGCCTATATAATTTTTCTAACTAGTGTCACTCCAATAAATTCAATAAAAAGGAAAAAAATAAAGTTATATTATGCAGGGAATAGAATCTTCCTATGTCACTAAATAGTATATATGCACATGCCCTTTATTGGAGGGTACCCAGGGTATGTTATATCAATAGTCTCTAAAATGAGCTTTCTTGTAGTGGAATGAAAAGACAGAAGAATTTCCTACTACCAGCCAAGATAGAGTCATAGAGATTGAATTTACCCATCAGACTGAAAGAAATAAAAATAAAAACAGACAAAACACAGGAAAACTGTTTTGTTTTGTTTTTTCAGACATTGGCTATCAGGCAGCACAGGGCAGTAATTCCTAAGAGCGGAGAAACACAGTGAGCCCTAGGATCACCCCAGGACCCAGTGCAGGGAAGGGGGATCCAGGTGAGCCTGATGGGCTCCCTAAGTTGAGGAGATGAAGTTCGGAATCCAGGGAAACCAAAGCAACCAGAGCTTGCAGGAAAGAGTGGTCCATCGTCAGAGGGATGTGAAAAGAACTGATCTTTTCAATTTCAGTATATTAGGGGTAGTAAAATACAGTCAAGAGAACATGGAATTTGGAATCAGGAGGTGATGGGGAAGCATTTCCACTCTGCCACAATAGCCATGAACCTTTTGAGCATTATCCGATCTTTATACACGTCTTTCTCCATATCCGTCAAAGAGTTTATCAGCAACACCTCAGGGATTTGTTAGGGAGGTACTAGTAGAAGCTGTCCTCTAGGTGTCAACATTCTATAGGCTGTACTACATAAATCTTGCTGACCACATTGGTCTAAGGACTCTTATTATTAATGTATTATTAACTTACAGCACAGCTCTCCACATCATATAAGAACTAAGTCTCATAATTTGGTGTGCCCAGTGTTTCAGGTATAATTTAACCATTTTGTCATGTGACAAAATAGCCATATAGGCCACCATTAGATGTGATGGGGTGAGGTCAGAATGTAGGCCTGGGTCAGAACTGAAAATTTGAATTTAAATTGTGGTCAGAGTTGGAAAAATTCTCAATCTTCTAAAATTAATTCCTCAAACATTTATGATGACTGTACAACTGACTTGCTATTTTCACATAGTACACAGCAATTCTGCAGGCCATTAGTTTATGCCCCCCCCCCAATAAAACTTTTCTTGCTCAGGTCACTTATGACTTGCTATTTTCACATAGTATACAGTAATTCTGCAGGCCATTAGTTTATGCCCCCCCCCAATAAAACTTTTCTTGCTCAGGTCACTTAGGAATTCATGTTTCATATCTTATAAACACATTATCATCCTCACTGTAATTGTTACTCCATTCTTACATTCACGCATGCATCCATTATTCATGTATTTACTCACAAATTCATCATTTACTCATTAAGAAACCTTTATTAAGCTCTCTGCCTGCCAGACGTCATTCACAGCACTGAGAGTATAGCCCTGGACCAGACACACATGATCCCCTTTTTCATGATGTTTATAGTCCAGCTTGAAAAACATTAATTCCAGATCCAATAAGAGCTATGAATGAGGACTAAAACGTGTCATACAATCATGAAATAGATTTGGCCAGTTTTGTTCCTGCAATACTGACTTGCCTTCCTTCTATGACATCATCTGTCTTGCTCCCCTCTTGCCTTTTAGGACTTTTCTCTAGCTCCTTATTTCATTGTCTCCTAAAATATTGACATTTCCCAGGCTGCTGTTCCAGAATCACCTCTCTTCTCAATCTGCACTCTCTGTAGCCAATGCGTTTCCCCAGGCCTTCATCCTGACCACACCACATCACTCCCTGAGCTTCACCCCATATTCCCAGCCACTGAGCTGACATCTCCAGTTGTGTGATTCACATTGTCTCAAACTCCGTATCTCCAAAATGGAATTAAAATCCTTTCTTGTAAACAAGATTTCTGCTCTTTATTCTCGTTCTCCTTATGTGAAATTCTTTCTAATCGTGTGTCTTAAAGCATTTTATGTCTACAAAAGCATTACCAGGTATTAGCCAGAAAGTTAATTAAGTGTCTTCTGAAAATAATAGACTAATTGGGTCAAATTGTTCATTGGACAGTGATGTAAAATAACTTAGCAGAACAATGCTTCCTTGTTGATGATTTCATTAAAACTAAACTAAAACAAAGTTACCAACATATCGGGGGTGGGGGGTGAGGATACAAACCCCAGATGCCATTTAGCGTCAGTAAGTTGCATTACACAAATCATGCATTCTTTAATGTAAAACTCAGCTCCAGAGTACCACCTCCCCACACACATACACAATGATTGCACAACTCATTACTGCTTATATTCATCACAAATGTCAAGTCATGGATCATATAAGATGAGAAATCTTATAGCACGTTTCAAGTAAGAATATATTTCCTAAGTTAGGGAATCTGCTATGTACCTTTGAAGTTTTGCAGCAACTAGTCAGTATTTAAATATTCAACGCAAATTGATTTTGTAATTCTTACTTATTTACATATTGATTTTAGTGCAATTTAATTGTAATGAAAATTATTAGGAAAGCTTATCATATTTGATTGATCTTAACATAGGTCTAATAAATGACAATTAAAGGAGTTCAATACAAAAATAAGTAAACTCAGAATAAATCCCATTATAATTCTAGGTTTTAAAATATGTCATTGTGAAATAAAGTATAAGGAGACAAAGCTTGGGGAAAAAAAGATTACCAGACCCTTGAGAAAAGTAATCATCGTTGATTTGTCATTGGAACACTTATACTGATAAATAAATATTTTTTTTCCCTTTTCACCCACAGTCAATTGCGTGCCTTCTTGCTTCTTTCTTACCAAAGACCAATGCCTTTGTGTAGTTAACACAATAGTCATCTTTGGCAAATGAATATTTTTATTGCAGTAGCATTTGGAACTTTAACAAATAAAGATGAATAGAGATATCCACCCACAACATTAAAGTTGTGTTTTTCTTTTTTATTGACATTCAAACAATTATTTCACAATGTTTAAACAAAGTTAATGCTTGGGAAGACTTAGATTTGACACTACTGTCCATATTTTTGAAATTATATGAAATCAAACACTACTTTTCCTTAATATATGGAGCATGTTAGAAGTTTGTGAAAATATAATTATTTCAATATTTTATGATCTTTGCCTATGGTTCTAATTGGGGGTACATGAAACAACCTCTGCACCCCCCACTTCCTTCTTTTCTCTGTATTAATATGGAATCTGATGCTGGAATTTTGCCAAAAAAAGAAAACCTAATGAAAGAGACAAACATTTACCTTGAGTCATAATATCTAATAACATCTATGTTATAAATTAAGATCAGAGTTCAAACTCAGAAAAAAAATTTTTTTTTAAATTTAAAGCCAACATTTTTTTTTCTAACTTGAAAACCAGTTTTTCAATGCTTCCTTCTTTGCATTGGTCTTTTAAAAGTGATCTCAGAAATTTACCTTTCACAACACATGCAAAGAGTTTGAAAAGAAGCAAATATATTTTCAAGTCAGGTTTTTTTTTGTATACGAAGTTAATACTAATCTGCTTTCATATAAGTTTTAAGTAAAGATTAAGATATAAAGTTTGGATATTAACCCCTTATCAGATGTTTCTTTGAAGAATATGTTCTCCCATTCAGTGAGTTGTCTTTTCATTTTGTTGATGGTTTTCTTTACTGTGCAATAGCTTTTTTAGTTTGATGTAGTCATATTGTTTATTTTATACTTTTGTTTCCCTTGCTTGAGGAGATATATCAAAAAATAACATTGCTATGAGAAGTGTCTGAGATTTTACTGTTTATGTTTTTTTCTAGTAATTTTATGGTCTCAAGTCTTACACTAAAGTCTTTAATCCACTTTGAATTTATTCCTGTGTATGGTGTAAAAAGGTGGTTTAGTTACAGTTTTTTTTTGCACATATCTGTCTAATTTTTCCAGCACCATTTATTGAATAGACTGTCTTTACCCCCATTTTATCTTCTTTGTCAAAGATTAATTGACCATAAAGGTGTGGGATTATTTCTGGAATCTCTGTTCTTTTCCATTAATCTATATCTCTGTTTTTTTGTTTGTTTTTATATTTTTATTGATTTTTTACAGAGAGGAAGGGAGAGGGATAGAGAGTTAGAAACATTGATGAGAGAGAAACATCGATCAGCTGTCTCCTGCACACCCCCTACTGGGGATGTGCCCACAACCAAGGTACATGCCCTTGACCCGAATCAAACCTGGGACCTTTCAGTCTGCAGGCCGACACTCCATCCACTGAGCCAAACCGGCTAGGGCTATATCTCTGTTTTTATTAGAGTACCATGTTGTTTTCATTACTGTGGACTTGTAGTATAGTTTGATATTGGGTAGTGTGATTCCTCCAACTTTAAATAGACACTTCTCTAAAAAGGACATACAGATGGCCAATAAACATATGAAAAGATGTTCAATGTCACTAATCATCAGATAAATGCATATTAAAACACAATGAGATATCAGCTTACACATGTCAGAATGGCTAGAATGTGAAGAAAAGGAAACACTCATACACTGTTGTTGGGAATGCAGGTTGATGCTGCCAGTGTGGAAAGCAGCATGGAATTACCCCAGAAAATTAAAAATGGAACTGCTGTATGACCCAGTATTTACACTTCTGAGAATTTAATGGAAGAAACCTGAAACACTAATTCAAAAAGATATATGCACACCTATTTTCATTGCAGCATATTTTACAATAGCCAAGATTTGGAAGCAGCCCAAGATCCCATTAGTAGATGAGTGAATAAAAAACTGTGGTACATTTTCACAATGGAATACTACTCAGCCGTGAAAAAGAAGGAAATCTTACCCTTTGTGACTGCACAGATGGACCTGGAGAGTATTATACTAAGTGAAATAAGCAAGTCAGATAGACAAAGACAAATTCCGTATAATTTCACTTATATGTCGAATCTGATGAACACAATAAATTGTCAAACAAAATAGAAAGACTCATAGATACAGAATACAGACTGACTGCTTTCAGGGGTGGGGGCGGTTGAAGGGCTGGGTGAAAAAGATGAAGGAATTAAGAAAAACAAAACAAACAAATAAAAAGCAAAACTTACAGACACAAACAACACTATGGGGATTACCAGAGAGAAAGGGGTTGTGAAAAGGTGAAAGAGGCAAAGAGAGGATGAATGGTGACTGCAAGAGACGCCTAGGACAGTGCACACACAGTATAATATGCAGATAATATATTATAGAATTGTACACTTGAAACCTATATAATTTTATTACCCAATGTCACCACAATAAATGTAAGAAAATTATATATATATTTGCATCTTATTTTATTTGCATTTTATTTCTTGGCATTTGTAGAAATGGAATGTCATTGTCAATAAACTTAGACAATGTAATTCTAATTTAGTGGTTAATACTGCAGGGGGAAAAATCTAAATGTATGTAATGCTTGATATATCCTATCTAAATAGGTTGGATAAATTCCTTTCATGAATGAGTAGGTAAAGCAATAAAAGTGAGCCTAAGTTTTAACAGAATTATACAGAGCAATGCCAGGATTGAGAAGGGTGATGACAACAGATAAAGAAAAAAAAAATAATGCATTTCATATAAAGACTATTCTTTAGAGTTATTTTTCATTGTTTTCCTACTGGGATAAAAAAATATTTTCAAATAATCTAAAGTGTTGGAATTATCTGTGACTGGGGAAATTTCTATCTAAGATATAAGACACCAAAGACTTACCTGGACCTTTATTACAAAGCAGTTTTTTTAAAAAAGGTACAGAAAATGAAAAAGATAGCTTCCCCTCATCACCAGATCAAAATATCAGACATAGAAATGTTGGAATTTTTTTATATTAA
>NW_005371693.1:2723441-2737467 GCF_000412655.1 Myotis brandtii
ATTCACAAATTTCTTTAAATTATTTATTTTTTTATAAAATAATGAATTCCCATAGCACAACCAATCTGCACAGCTTTCCTTTCCATCAGAAATTAGGGGCAGAGATTTTGTTTCATATGAGTGGATCTCATGTCATGTGTTAATGCTTCAGAGAGACAGCACATATGATATCTAGAAGCATTAATTGAGGATTGGAACCAGCTTATTTTGTATGTCAGATCTTTAATCCTGATTATGTAGCAATTACCAATTCAGATATACTCTATTATGCTGCAACTATGAAATACCTTTTCTTAACTTCCTGAAGGAGTTAAAGAAAACTCATCTAAAAAACATCTTGCTCTTTATTTGCGATTATTCTCCTCTTCATCATGACAATTCAAGAAATTAATTCCACATATTATTTTCAAGAACAAAAATAATAAAACGAATATATATTTTAGAATTCTATTTCTAAATATACCATTGACTTTTGATCTAGTTGATTCATCTATCATCAGACCCAGTTAGCCTCCCTGTTCAGCATGGATACTGTTGCCTAACTAGCACAGCATTATATTATTTTAATGGATTATTACCCTGTCTTGTTTTTGTAATTTTCTAGGAGAACAGTTTGAAAAAAAACTTTCCATCTTGTACTCTGGGCTGTCATTCCACAAAATATCACAAAAAGTAGAAGAACTGATGAAGCAAGTATTTTGAGTCAAAGAAAGAATCTACACATTTTGGTGAGGAGGATGCAGTAAAGAAGCTGAAGCATTTTTTTTTTGTCCTCCCACTAAATTAGTAAGGAAGCAGTTAGGGAGTATTATGCCTAATGGCAATATTTCTTTGAACTATTTTCCATGTAAAATATTATAAAGCAGTAAAATAAAAATATCAGTTAAAGCGATAATCACAAGTAACATAAGTGAGAGAGGTTGGTCAGGAAGTGGCTCAGAAAAAAAACCAAACAGGCATGGGACAACTACTTGGGTTTGGGTGAAGTGAAAGGAATTGGAAGGAAATCTATGCTGAAAAGTAATATAGGAAAAGTATGGTCACCATTTACATAGACTGTTTATTAAATTAGTGTCTCTGGAGTTGGAGTCTAAGGGAAATCAATAGGCAGAGATCTAAAGAGACAGGTAGTAAGCCCAACGAAGGTCTACCAAGCTGTGGAAAGGACCCAAACTCTAAACTCTTTAGTCACTGGGAACTTATAAAGAGAGGGGAAGAAATTCTAATACAGATGGAACCAGGGTAATCAAGACATTTATTCCTTCATTCAATAAGTATTTATAGAAATTACATACATTTTAGACATAGACTAGGGGACTCTAACCTCAAAGGACATACAATTTAGTCTGTGAGACAGACCAAAAAACCCCGCAAAATACAGTGTGTTAAGTGATGTAATGGAGTAATTGTAAAATAGTCAAAAGGGACATAGTGAATATTGTATCTAACTTGGACGTTAGGCCTAAAGAAGGTTAGTGGTAAACTTGAAGATGACTTTCAGATTGAGTTAACTTCCTGAATAGATAAGAATTAAAAACTCTCTATATAAATTGTGTATATAACATAATATATAATTACATATATATAATTACATATATATACATATATCTAATCAGCTGCTGAAATTTTTTTAAGCACAATTGTATTTATGGGTCAGAAGGACCTCTCTGGGAGCAGCATAAAGAATTAGCTGAAGGAGGGAGATTAGGCAAGAAATTATCATCTATATATATATAAAAGGCTAATATGCAAAGTGTCCCCTCCGGAGTTTGACCAGGAGACCAGGAGTTTGATCACTCGCTGTGACATGTGCTGACCACCGAGGGGCGGTGTGGAATGAAGGAAGGCCCTGGCCAGCAGCTGAAAGGCCCCAATAGGCCCTGATCCCCAACCAGGCCTAGGGACCCTATCCATGCACGAATACCGTGCACCAGGCCTCTAGTGTGGTTATCAGATATGTGTCTGAACTCAAGCAGCAGCATGCACTGGGTCAAAAGAACTGATATAGATAGGATGTGATAGTTGATTGGATATGGAAGGACAGGTGAGGAAACTGTGATTTAATATCTCTCAGTTTTCTGGTGGGAAAACTAGATGAACAGTGGCATTACTTACAACAACAACAAAAACAAATAGGAAGGCAACCCTGTTTCAATTTTTAGGCCTAATTTTATGTTCAGCATTCATTTAACTAGACATTAAACATACTCTAATTATCCGTCATCTCGGTCTTGAACATTATTATTTGTTCAATGGTGCTCATTTGATTAAATTCTTGTCTCTCCAAAATTTCCTATTACAAAATATTTTCTGATTATGAGCTCTGCATTTCTCAAACATGGTTTTACACCACTCTTTCTCATTCTCTACACTTTCCTCCTCAATTAAAACTGGGACATTCCCTCTTTCTATGTTACTTCTGCTTCCCTTGATGATTTTCCCTTGGATGACTGACATAATGTTGAAAACAGAACCAACACAAAGGAGATCAAGTTTGGTTTTGTATTAACTTGGGCTTTTGAGAAAATTTAAAAATAATTACACGAAATTGTGTAATCTAATTCAATAAGCACTCAACTAAGTCCTTTCTAATGTGCAGTGGCCTTGACTGAAAAACAGAGATACTAATGAATACAATGGAGTCTCATTCTCTAATAGTTCATGGTCTATTTGAGAATACAAATATAAAATTGACCACTTTAATGTAATGGGGTGAGTATATATAATTTAAAAATTGGGTGAAAGGAAGAGAGTGTTTCTAGAGGAACAATGAGAAAATGGTCAGGAGATAAGTCACAGATTTGAGACATGAAAGCTGATGTAGGAATTGGTCAGAGATGCAGCTAAAAGGGAAACAGGTTTAAGATAATTTGATTTAAAGTTGAGAGATACTTATGCAGGTTTGGTATGGGGGAAGTAAGGTTGAGTAAGGTTGCAGAGGAGAGATAGATTAGCTTTGTGGAAAAATAAAAACACACCTTCCACCAAGATGAGAAGAGTTCAAAATAAATGAAAATACAAAAGCATCTGTGTGTAGGAGGAGGTTTTAGGAGAATTTCCTTTACTATAACTCATGTAACAAAGGGTGTGATCACAAGATCTTGGGAATATCCAGTTTTTATTCATTTGTACCCAGAGGGTTAACTTGCTGATTATTCATCTAAAATCATAAATGAGAACAATGAAAATTTCTTCTGGATATTACAGCATCACTGTTAGGAACTGTGTCAGAATTGGACTTAAAGGTGGTGAAAAACTGTCTCTTCTGACATTTTTAAGTTTGTGGAAGCTGGAATCATGATGGGTCTTTTAACTTAGCGTTAGGTACAGTGGAAAACAAACAAACATAAAAATGTTATAACCTAGAGGTGGTTTTTATTTTGACTTTTATTAAAGTATCGTATCATTTCAATTAATCTCTGGAGGCAGGGTTTGTGTAAAATTCACTTTGGAAATATAAATTGTATACAAAACCTGCCTGGGAAATAAGCGCCATGTAAAAGTGTTCGACAAAGTATTCTTGAAAGAGTGGATTATTATATGTCTCTTATTCATTCATTAAAAATATAAAAGTTATCGAACAAAATGTTCCATGAAATATTCTTGAATGTTGCTGAATATCCAAAATATATTCTTGAATAAATATAGAAGTAAATTAATGAAGAGATATGATAAACAACTATCATTCTAAGTGTTAGATATTTATTTGCCATTGTTTGTTTTCTTTTAAAACTAGATAATAAGCTCTACGCATATTTTCCATGTGTGATTATAATGACACAACTGAAGTATCAATTAGAATACAAATATTTTACCATGGGCACACATATATACACACACATACTCACATCAGGCAGTTACGAAATCAAACATGGCCACTTCCCAAAGAAACAACAGAGCTATGCTTCTCTGCACACAGGTGTATTCATAGGTGAATGGCAAAAAGGCCCAGACCTGCAAAGAATAGTGCTAGTTGGCATATAAGAGGTGGTGAGATGTTGAGTGCTAATATCTAACTCTTATAATGTTTAATATAGTGATAGATGGTGGCAGCAGATCTCTGAAAATAATATTCCAAAAGAGCGAAATAAATGTACCTAGAGAATAAAAGGCTGTAGAGAGAAAATGAGCATGTGGGACACAGCTATTCTTTAGAGATATGAGTCAAGTCTTCTGCATGGCACAGTGGAGAGTTAACGGGCCTACGCTGCTGGATTTTATCCCACTGGATATACATACTTAGGGAGATGGGAGTAAAATAAAGGACTGCGTGGTGAGCAGGAGATCGTTTTGTTTAGCCATCTGCATGCTGCTTGGAGTGTTTGCTCCTTCAAATATTTTTTCTCTCTGGATCACAAGCCTCTTCTATTCTACTAAGTTACTCTTATGCATATACAAAATATGCTCCAAACAGACACCAATAACAAGATAAAACACAAACCTTCCCTAACTCCAAAGTCCCTTCAGGGAATCTCATTTCTTTTTTGCCCTTCGGCAGCAAACTTATTGAATTATCCGTGGATGCTGTCACCTTTACATCTTCTGCTTTTCACTCCAAAATGCACATCACTGTCCTAGCTCCACTGACCCTGTTCTCATGATCATGACTCCTTAATTATATCTACATGACAGCCTTCTCCTCTGAATTTCCAAATCACACATAGAGTCCCCTGCTTATCAAAATAATACAGTAAATGGAGAGGTGTTATCAATGAAATATTTAAAAACAAGGACTATGGAGTCAGATGGCACAGGTTGGAATTCCAGTTTCACCACTTCCTAGCTATGGGCATTAAAGTGCTTTAGTTAACATTTTTAGGTTCAGTTTCTCATCTGTGAAACGGGAATAGAAATAGTAGCAAAGTTATTTTAAGTACAAGTATGCTAAATCAAACTGATTAAAACTGACTGGCACACAGTAAAGCACACGATCGATATTGGCTATTCTTTTGTTATTCATAGGTACTTCCAATTGGCATGTCCAAACATATTCCGTGACTTTTTAGTTTTCACCCCTATTCATTCACCCAATAACTCTCTCAGCTCAATAAATAGTATTATCTCCTGTGCAGCAACTAAAGCCAGAATCCAGGACTCACTCAGCTTGGTATACTCTTGTTCCCTCAGTCTCTACATCCAACCCACAGTAATCTCTGAGTTTGCAGTCTTACATCTCTATTTCTTGTCGCCTATTTCCAGGACCAGCATGTGTGGCCTGGTAAACAAAAACTAAATGATCACTTAGCTTCCAAAACTACCCCATTACAAGTCCTTCTCTCAATCGTGCCAAGAGTGATATTCTTAAAATGCAAACGGAATCATGTTGCTCCCCACACGCGCTTCCCAGGTTAAAACCTAGAGTGGACTCCCACTGCAATTAGAACAAACTCAAACTCTTAGCCAACGGCCTTCAAAGGCAGGCATGTCTGGCCTCTAGCATTACTCTCCCATGCTATTTCCGCTCTCCTTTATCATCCATGCTCCAGGCATTTGTCATCAAGGATGGCTCCCACTAGCACCAGCACATGGAAACTCCCAGTGGTCGGGAAGCAACATCAGAAATGCTTTTCCGGGTGTACATACAAGCGGCGGCCTGGTATCTGGAATCTCCTTGTGACTGCTTCAGAGAGCGCATTCTCTTCTGAGTTTTGTGACCTCAGCTATCTGCCTCTATGCCCTCTTGGGATTTTCAAAACTTTTCATAGAAGTTGGAATTGTTATAGGACTCAAAAAGCATTTTGCCATGAATACTTTGGCCTTAAGACTTTAGATTTGTTTTTCTGTGACCTCATAACCTGAGCCATATGTTTTATGTTTATTTTCGCTTCAATGGAAATGACAAGTCTAAAATAAGATAAATCTTAAATGGTCACTTCATTTTTTCTAATTTTTGCATCTTTTCTCAATCTCTTCTGCCTGCCCATCAAGATTATATTATAAGAATTTTAATGTATTTTTTACTTATTTCCATTAGAAAATTTCAATGTCCATTAAAGTTCCCTTTGGCACAACTGGCATAATATGTGTTGCAAATGTACTGGACATCATAGACAACCTCTTCCTTCATGTCCATATATACTCTCTACCCACAGTACCTTATATACTTAGTGTTTGAGTTTCACTTAATGACTCTTGCCTTGACTGGGTTTACATTGCTTTTCAGTACTTTCCTTGGGGAATAGTATTATTTTTGAAACCATATCTTCTACCTTCACATTTCTAGTGAAAACTAACAGATACGGTGTAACATTTATGTCATTAGAGAAAGGGAGAGAGCACAGGATAAAAGCTCATGGATATTGATTTGGTTTTTCCAGCTATACATGCCCCACTCCTCCTGATAGGTTGATACTTTTCCAGTACTTCTTTAAAAGGTTTAAAAATTGCCACATGTTTTAAGGGGAAGAATTCTATCCACTACCAAGACTCTCAGTAGGAAGTCTGAGAACAAATGAAATAATTTTGTAGGAAAAACACTTGGAAATGGTTTCAGTATACCTTATATCAAAGGCTAAACATGTGACTACAAATAAATATTCCTACTGGATATTTTAGCTGCCTTGATATTGCATATGAAGTACTTCTGTATATTTTCCTAGCATCCTGAATTAAAAAATATTATTTATTGTGACTGTCATTTACAGTACACTGTGAAATATTTCAATACTTCAAGAAATATATGACATAACATGGGAAAAATTATCTTTAGTCCATGTAATACCATGAATGAACAGATACGTGATCCACAAATAGAAAAATTTCCCTATATCCCAGTCTTTGTTTTTATGATATAGGTTCATGTCTAAAGCTAGCTTTCTTTTAACCAGATTACTGATATTATGCCCAGGAACATGACATGTGAAATAAAATGATTCTGGATTAGATGTGCATTAACAACGTGTAATAGTAAGTGCTGTCATATAAAATATGGCATGAGTTGGAAGGTTGGAAGCCAATCAGTTGGAAAAACTCAAGTCTTAAATGCTCTGATCTATGCTATAGTCACTTTTTCTTCCAGAGTTTATTAATTTCATTATTTAAGTGAAGAGCTAAGTTGCTCATATGAAAATGTGACCATGTTCATTGCATCCTGTCAAGTTAGACTCTATGGAAGGCTATTTCTTAATCACACTGCTTGGGTTAAGCTTTCTTTGCCTTGGATATACATTCCACACACGAATTCCTGGCTCTTTTGAATTGGCCAGGCAGGAAAATCTCAATGAAATATTATAAAGCTTTGCATGTACAAAGTACTTTTTCCTCTATTTTCACACTCGTAAATCATAATTTCTTAGAATAGGGAAGAAAAGGAAGTTGAAGGGAATAGTGTTAAAAAATAGACAGAAGAGCCATGAGGAGAGAACAGATTCCCTGAATTGGGAGAAACACAATGGGAGACTTGCAGATCCTCGTGGATGGCAGCACATCCATTTCTCAGCAGCATTTGCCCCCATAACATCAGCCAGGATGACTAGGCAGAAAGGTGTAGCCAGAAGAATATGAGAAGATGATAAATTTGCTCTCTGACGTGACCTTGACTTCTGAGAGAATAGTTAACTAAAACTTTTCTCAAAATTAAAAGAGGATTGGCCATAGGGGACCACTGTGTTCACAGAAGATAGCCTCTATATAGGAGTGATTTTCTATTATTGAAGAGAATGCTTTCTCTGCTTTTCACTCTCATTCCCCTAATTTGTTATTCAAGATCCAGTATCTTGTTGATATGTGGGTTTGAGGTAAGGTTCCCGGAGTCTTGGTCACACAGCAGAATCATATTACCACAAGCGAGATAAGGATCGTTCCAAGTCTGTGTGTCAGCCTCTATAGCTCTGTTATCTTTTTAACTGTGGAGAGGTGTGTGAAACCCACACAAATAGAGTCAATGAGAAAGAAATCATAATGTTAGGAATTTGCCAACTCCAAGGATCGCTCAAGCGAATAAGCAAAAGATTATAGCCCCATTTAAAACTCTCCCTCCAGTTTAATAAAACTTTAAAAATAACCTAAAGGGAAGCACATTTTGGAGAAGTTATTAGACATTTATAGTTTTATATCATTTTCTAACAGAAGAATTAAGATTTTGAATTCCACTTTTATAAAAAACACTTTTTTTTAATTTAAGGAAAATCACTTTAATTCTCATTGCTTTGGTACTGCTCTTTCTAAATTAGACTTTATTAAGGACTCAGATATTAAAATAATGAATTATGTTAAATCTGCAGAAAATGTATAGCAATGGTTGCATAAACTACTATGTCCAATAATACAGAGACTGGCAGTCAGAATTCATAATGTAGGCTGTTAATAAACCAATACTTTTCTCATCTAATTTATATGTCCATTATAATTTAGTTCTTCCAGGCAATAGACCACAAAGTGTGCAAAATCTCATTGACAGAGAGGAAAGGTTGGGGGCTGGGCATAGAAAACACAGGTTTTCCTTTACAGTCTCTTCTTGGCCTTATAAATTAACATATAAGGCTTCAAACCAGCACAGTTATAAAGCTTACTGCCATCGCCCTACTGACTCAGAGGTATAAGGGGTTTACATGAATGAATGAACTGCTTTATCCTAATTAATATTATTTAAAAGGTATTAGATGAATATTCAGTAATAATACCCAACTTATGCAGTGAGAAATAGGGCTTTCTTACAATGTATTATGCCTGTTTCACTGTGTGTATTATCAGAATGGAGCTCCTGGAGGCCAGGATCTACTCTTTTTGCTATTCTAATCATCCTGCACAGTATCTTGTATACAGTACATTATCAATTAACATTAAATGCATGAAGAGATGAAATAAGAAATAAAGAACAAGGCTACTTAATGGTTTTGTTCTGGTTTTGAAACAATGCCATACTGCCATTTAAGAGGGAAAATATTTCTACTTGTCATTGACTTCCTAGTTTCAGAGGTAGATACGAGGTGAAAGGCCAGTCTCAGAGTAAAATCTGCTGTGTGCAGGTCAGAAAGGAAATAACAATCTTGCGGAGAGCCTGTTCTACCAAGATTTCTACACTAATTTGTAGGGCAAAGTGACTGGATATATTTACATAAACTGGTGGCAGACATACCAACTACAGGAGGTTTGACCTATTATTGTTTAATATGTGTGCTAGCTTTGGGCTTGGCATTCTTAAGACCCCTACTATTTTAGCTACAGGACTGGAGGAAGGTCAGAGTTATGGGATTCCAAGTATATGAGGGCTATGTGCACAATTTAATGGAAAGTATAAAATTGTAGTTTTACGTCAAAAAGCAAGTAGCTTCAAACAGTCAGCAGAGGCCCAAAGATCCAATACTTGGCTATTCTGCTGACTTTCAAATAAAATCCAAATATCTTATCTTCATACTCAAGAAGTTTTAAAATTCCACTCCATTCTAACTTGCTACATGCTATCCCAGTTCATCTCCCTTCACTAAGATCCAATTCTCAACCAAATTATTTGCTGTCCCTATGCCTAAATTTCCAAGCCTAGGATTGTTTCCTAGGAACCTAATATTTGTACATGGCCAAATTCTTCTTATTCTCTTTTAAAATGTAAGTCAAAAGCTGCTTCTTTCCTACTTACCTCAATATAAGCCATCCTATTCCCTTATGAATATACAAATTCTTTCATATGCTCCTCTCTGTTAGTCTGTATTATTATTGCCTACTTAATCCCAAATGCATCTTCCTGATCATGGCAGTATCCCTGAGGCTGGTAGTTTCTGAATTATCTCCTTGTCTCTAAAAGTGGGGAGCTTTTCTGTATGTGGTTGATGTATGAAAATTTATTAGAGATATTAGAAATATTCATGGGAAAAAGATAAATATACATTTAAAATCTAATATAGAATGAGAAATACAATAAAAATTAGAGCCCAAATGCAAAAATGTAACTATTGCTGTATGTCAATAACATAAATACAGGTGAATTATGTAATAAAAATGGCAATAAAAATGCCAGGAGATAATTGTTCATCATAGTTTTGGGGAATAAATAGGGATATCTAGAAAGTCTTTAAGAAAGAGATAAGTATTCAGTGTCTTTTAAAGTAGACAAGCAATATTTCTAATACATATAGTATTCAGCACCATTGAAGTTTATCAAAACTTATAGAACAATTTAAGTAAGTAGATCTTACCAATAGTTTTACCACACAATGGACTGAACTGATTGGCAGATTATATTTCTTTAGAATAGTTAGTTTCTCCAAAGACAGAATTTCTGTCTTGTTTCTGTTACTGCATTTGGACCCTGACACTGATGAGAATTATGACCTTGTCATTATGTAGCATTCCATAACTATTGGTTCATTTATGGTAGTTTTGTGATACTGAAATTTTTACTCGATATTCACGAATCTAAAATTAACCATTTTTTTTTAGAGAGGAAAACAATCAATGTAAAATAGTTGTATGGTATTTTTATAGCTATGCTTTGTGCCAAATCACCAAGATATATTTAATTTTTTGAAGGGAATGAGATTATAAGATAGTGAACAAGAAAAGTCAACAACTTAAAAATGAATTTTTAGTGATAGAAAATGCAAGTCTCTTTAACCAACATTATAAGGGTTATAGAAGAAATTCCAGTTATGTACTAAGGTTAACATATTTTCAAATGTAGGAGTAAAGATGAATGCTATTAATAAGTATACTTTATCTTTTATCATAACAAAGAAAATAGATGTCTTATCACAGAAACTATGTTACAAACTCATAACAATTTTATGCTATTTTCAAAATAGTTAACTAAATCATAATTTATAAAAAAGTAAAGCTTTAAGACTGGTCTTTTAAAAAGTTGAAGTTACGTGATTTACTTCAATTATTTAGTTTTCTATAAAATGATACAATATTTGATATAGTTATCTGAAATTGTTAGGCAATTTCAAATCTATAGATCTGATGCTACATATATCATTATGTCTATGTCTATTAAATATATATCTGCTTATATGCAACAGAAAGTAAGTTGGGAAATATAGAATAGATAAGCAAGTAAATAGCCAGGATACTTCAAATATAAAAAAATATGAAAATAACTTAGGTTATTGGATCTTTTCTTCACACTAGTCAAATACTTAAACAGTTCATTTTGTTTAATGTTTTTAAATAATGGTCTTATGGGTCCAGTTTGAGGTCAGGTATATAGGAAAGTATACTAATTGGATTTATTTACATTTTTGTTCATTCCTGCCACTGGAGACTCCTTTGTAAATAAAAACATCATTGAAGAAAGCTAAATGTTAAAAAGTGAAAAACAGAATTTATTAAAGAATGCTACTATGTCCTTATGGATTGAATGACCATCAAACTAAAAATGACTAATTGCAGTTGAGAAATAACACTTGAGAAATTTTTCCTCATGACTTTGGTGTAATAAAGTCTCTATTCTCTGATTAAATATGGAAGTTTCTTGAATTATTAAAGAACAGTAAAATATAATTTTATTCACTCAGAAGAGAAGAAATGAGTGTGATAGAGAGCCCAGCAAGTGATATGTGGAGTGTAATTCTAAGTCATGAGACTGTGAGAGAACTATATGAATTTGAATAGCATATACATTAACTCACCTTGTCTAGAATTATATAAGTCAGTCAATATTCAAATCTCTATGGTTAATTTTTAAAATATTCTATATTACCTATAAGTAGGAAGTAATTTTCCTTAAATTCCATACATAAAATATTGAATCACCAGTTATTTTGACAAAATGAAACAAAGAAGAGATATAACTCTTCAGATATAAGGATCTGAAGTAAAAGGGAATAGTCGTAATTAGATTTAGTAGACTAATAAGACATGAGAGCTAGGGAGACATTGCATGTTCCTGAGTTTGCTGGAATTGGTTTGTGTTTCTCATGAAAACTAGACTCTAGTATTTCCATGGAGAATTTAGAGTTTTTGTGAAGATTAACTATAAAATGGAATAATAATAACTATTAAATCATACAGGAAAAATAATGGAATAGACTAAAACATGGCATCCCTCACTACTGTAACTTTTACTCCTCTGACCCTGGGGAATCATGAGAATATGAATTAAACCACGCATGGAAGAATGTCTGAGGTGAGGAAGTGCCACAAGCACACATTGAACTGTGAGCCACAGGCATACTGAGACTTGGAAGTAGGAAACAGTAAATAGAAACCATTGTCATCTTTTCCCATCTTACCATGAGATACATACTCAAATTTCTCTCCACAAATTCATGTATTCAAGTATCTCTCTACCATCACGGGTCATAGGGAATCAAGGCTCTAAAACTCTAGGATATGAGGCCAACTTTTCTATTTATGGAGAAACTTCTTGGGCCTGTAGAAAAGCTATTTTAAATACTAGATGGAGAATGCCAACAACTTCTGAGATACATTCTTTGTGGGCAGAGAAATCACTTTGAGTTGGGATACAATGGGGAACTGTTTAAATGGCTAGATATGGAGGTTGCTTTTCATTTATCTTGGGGTGCCTTGTTGGTAGTAAAACATGGATAGTCATTTCTAACTGCTATATATAGTTGTCAGCATGAGAAGAGAGGTGTGTGGAATATATGGGATCAGCAAACACAAGGCCAGAGGGAGATATGGAGAGTCAGACTACACTGGACAAATATCCACAGTGGTGTAGTTATCCTGTGACTTCCTGTTCCTTTGTCCTCTGGAACCCTGTACTTTTAAAGCTCTTTATGTAACATTGTTGCATAAAACCGTTGCCATACATGGTTTTCTAAATCTTCATTTAGTCCCATAAGATTCAATAAAGATTGATTACAAATCTACTGTATTTCAAGCTGTGGAAATTCAAAGATGAATGAATGAATAGTTTTTGCCCTAGCCCAATGACAGACTCTGAGTTTATACTGTAGACTTGTAGACTGGGGTGGGGATGACATGAAGGGAGAGCAAATAGGGAGGAAGGTGAGGAGCCAGTTTCTTGAGCACAATATTATACTTCTTGTGTATGTAAGCAAAATTGGTATCTCTAGGTTGCCGTAAACTAAAACAAAAAGTTATAACAAAATCTGTAAGCAATATATTCTTCTTTTTTAAAAGTATACACATGTTTTAGAACACAGGTTTTTTTGATAGCTTAGGTGCATTTTATTGGTTTTCTTTCAAATTAGAACATGATTTCTTCACAGGTAGAGGTGATAGGGGCCTCATTGTATTCTTAAACTCTCACAAAAGAAAAAAACTTTGACCATCCTAATCATTACGCTTTTCCTATACATGAAAAGAAAAATGAAATGATACCTAACTGAATTATCTAACTCTAATAAAAGCCACTTAGTCATTAAAGATATTCAGTTAGAATTAACTTGGTAAAATCCTCCATTGCCACCATTTATATATTAGTGCCAAAATTATAAATTACACAAACACTTACACACACACACACACACACCAAACAACCTGTAAAAGGGCCAGTGCACAAAAATTTGTGCACTCGGGGGGGGACCATTTATATAGTGCCAAAATTATATATTACACAAACACTTACACACACACACACACACACACACACACAAACACCAAACAACCTGTAAAAAAATAACTGACCGTAAGCCAAATTACGATAGTTTCATGTTCTTCTTGCTACTTCTGATGTGGAAATAAGGATGGGGTGGTGTGAGGGGAGATTCTATTGGGTGGATATGTTAGATGGGTTCTTGTAAAGTAGCACAAGTTAAAGATATAAAATACCCATCTGAGTCCACGTTCAGACATCCCAACACAAGAGCCACAAAGCAGCAGAATGTCAGAAGAGCTACCCATGAAGCACTCAGACCACAGACTGGCTGGGCATCCTTGCTTGGCTAAGTCCACTTACAGGCTAACTTATAATGTACACAAGGTACCCAGATATGCAAGCTAATAATAATAAACCATTTATTGACAAAAAGGCAAGTTTCTCACTTAAAAAAATATTTTATTTCAGTAAACCAGCAAATTCCACCTTGTCCAATTTACCTACTGAGATTTTTGAGTAATTTAAGCCCTGGAGATGAGAGAGAGAGAGAGAGAGAGAGAGAGA
>NW_005371693.1:2740772-2741432 GCF_000412655.1 Myotis brandtii
GTGTGTGTGTGTGTGTGTGTGTGTGTGTATGTATGTATGTGTATATATATATATATATATATTACATATATATGAGACTAGGATAGGAATTAGAAAAATTACTCCTCTACAGTCTCTAATTAAAGAAAATCCACTGGGTTCAATTATGCTGTGGAGAAGGGAGAGAGAGAGAAAGAAAGAGAGACAAAAAGAGAGAGAATGATTAAATGATTTAAATGACTTCACTTGATTTTGACCTTGAGTGTAATTATTCCCTAGGATATGTGAAGATGTGACTTCAATTTATTTTTTAGATGAAGCAAGAGAAGAAAAAATAAGTGTTATAGACTAACCTGACGAAATATATGGGATATACTAGGAGTACCAATTAATAATGAGGATTTTTTCAAGAGATGGAGTTACACATATGTTGATATATATGCAATTTGATATGTATGCTATTTTTTTGTATTGACAGCAAGCTTCAAATCTTCATATGTCAAATTTGATGAAGGTGTTGACATCATAGATATTGTTACACTTAAAAATGTCGAATGTCATGCCAAAAAAAGAGCATTTGCGGGAAGTTTTAATTCATTACCTTATTTTGAAGAAAAAGTTATTGTATACTTTGGGAAGCTTATGGTGAACATGTTCCATCTCAAGATACTTGTGAATGCT
>NW_005371693.1:2741743-2789789 GCF_000412655.1 Myotis brandtii
TGAGCTTCTAAAACCAGGTGAAACCATTAATACTGATCACTGCCGTCAACAAATAATCAATTTGAACCACACTTTGATTGTGAAATGACCAGAATGTGCCAGAAGACACGACAAAGTAATTTTGCTTCATAGTAACACACCATCACACACTTCAAAACCAGTTAAAGACACATTAAAAGATCTTGCCTGGGAAGTATTAACCCACCTGCCGTATTCACCACACCTTGCTCCTTCAGAGTACCACTTTTTCTGATCAATGGAACATGCACTTTCTGAGAATCACTTCAAAACATACGAAGAAGTGGAAAATTGGGTCTCTAAATGGTTTGCCTCAAAACAAGAAAAGTTCTAGTGAGACAGTATCCACAAATTACCTGAAAGATGGGGAAATGTGTAGCTAGTGATGAACATTACTTTGAATAAAGCACTTTTGCTGTTTCTCTTGAAATTATCGTGTTTTCTTTTATTACAAAATCCACTATTATTAACCAGTACACCTAGTAGATGGCATTGGAAAATATAAGTGTATCAATTGAGAAGGAAAATGCCACAGTTGACATGGATTGGTTAGGATGAAGCCTGTCATAGGATCTGAGCCAGTAATTAAGGTCACAGCCACTATAGGCTTTACTTTTTCGTCCTTAATTTCTGCAAGAGGAGGAAGATTCATGGACTCAAATCTACACCTCATCACTGTTTCCTTTACTTTTGACAAATAGTTTCAGGAAAAAAAATCCTTGAACATTGTCCCTCTGAATTCTGAGATTTGCTATTCACTAATTTTGGTGTGACTGTACACAACTTAATGGACCAACTGTCCAAATGCCTCCCTCAGCTTCTGTTTCTTTACCATTGGAGCCCTTTCCAAAGTTTTTAAAGTATCTTGAGTATATGACCAAATGCATTTTTTCAGTATTATGAAAGTCTGACCTTGCTGGTTCAGGTTCATCTTCCCATACGCTGGGCTCATATTTACTCTTAGAGTTTATGACAAGTAGTTTGACACTTAATTCTTCTTTCTATGTTCACGTATGTTAAATTTGTCTCTTCAAATAAGTTATAAGCAATATGAAGCTCAAAATAATATCTTAAACTATTGTTTTTACAATTCAGTTTGGTGACTGTTACTGAATACTCACAACTGCTCCATCTTGTAATCAGCTGTAGCTGAGACTACACAGATGATAAGACAGTGCTGCATTCCCCATAATGCCTGTTCATATTGATTCTCTATTGTTTGTTATTTTGCAAATGGATTGGAGAGAAATACATGGCTAATTGGCACAGCACCTATCTGATAGCTCGATAATCTTTGATGGATCATAATAAAATACACTCTAAAGAAGCTTCCCTAGATAAGTGATAATGATATGAGTGACCTTAACTCTCAAGATATTCTTGAATGTCTTGAATCTAATAGGAGTATCTACAGGGTACATTAGATAATTAATATAGATAAGCCTACAATTCCAAAATTATGCCTATACCAGCTAAAAGTACCTGCTTTCTGAGCCTACAAGTAATTGCTGTTCTATCTTGTATGAATTATTTCCATCTTTATACAAATATTTTCTGCATAAAATAAACTCTGGATTTTCCATGTTTCTATTTTTTTTCTAATATGGATATAGCTTCTGATAACATACATATTCATCAGAAACAAAATTATCAATCTTTAAGTTGACCAAATTACCTAATCCATCTTTATTTTAAAGATTATCTTAATCAGTTAATGAGTTGGGAAATGGAAAAAAAAAATTCAACGTTAACTGAAATTGTTTTCTTGGAAAATAAAATTGCATATCTATCCAACAATTGTGTGACCATCTTTGAAAAATTGGTATTGCTACTATCTACATGTAAAGGGATCAAGCTAACTATCAAGGATAGAAGAGAGCTTATACTGGCGAGGACTTGTAGCCAGATAGTCTGGATTTAAATCCAGACTCTCACTTGCTTGTTGTGTTATAGTGTGAAGATTGCTCAACCTCTCTGCATCTTAGTTTCCTCACCTGTAAAAAAACAAACAAACAAACACCAAAAAACCCCAGATGGTTAAATTAATATACATATAACAATTATAGTTGTGCCTGGCTCATAGTAATAGATAAGCATTTACTATTATTATTATTATCATTAACACAAACAGACTTAAAGTGTTTTCCCAACAGATTCTCAAGAAAGCTGCTAAGAAAATAGATTTATCTTGACCTCAACTGTTGAAATTCTGATGATCACAAAGTGGCTTTTACAGTATGTCTTGATTTTCAGTGATGCAGCTGAGCAGCATTTGTCAGTTACTCAGCAGCCAGGATTATATGACTGCTATATGACCTCCCAAGCCTGCTCATTTCCTTTTCTATAATACATGGTAGACTTAAGCTGGTGATGTTATTTTTTTTTATTTTGATTCCTTAAAGGAAGCATTTAATTTTGCCCTTACTCTTGCACAGATACTCTACAAATATTTTAAGTATATATAACAATGTAAAAATGAAATTAGTTGATTGACACTGAGAGAACCTATTTTTAATATTAGCATTAAACAATAAATGTGATAAAATCAGTCACTATGTCTCTATAGGTTAAATCAGATAGTTCAGAGTGACATAAAAATTATCTTGAATTATAACATAGCTTTGATTTTGACATTTTATATTTTCTTCCACACGACACAATATTGCTGGTATTAATATTCATTTAGAGCAAATATGTCATTTTCTTAGATTTTATTACCTGAACCATAGTTTCCAAGGTAAGCATAGGCATTAACATCAGGGAGGCTTTGAAAATAATCACAGTGAAGTAAAGTACAACATAGAGAATACAGTCAATAATATTATAATAACTATGTATATGCCAGATGGGTAGTAGACTTATTGGGAGGATCACTTCATAAGTTATATAGTTGTCTAACCACTATGCTGTATACCTGAAACTAATATAAAATAATATTAAATGACAATTGTGATTGCAAAAAATTAAGACATGAGGGGTTTTTTCATATTAATTAATAATAGCTGACTCTGTACATGAAATGAGCCTGATTTCTTATGAGTAGAGCTATAAAATTTTTATTTTACTAATGTTTATAAATTGCACTGAGCTTTATATATATATATATTATCACTTAATTCTTCATGTCTCAACGACCTACATATGTGAGATAAAGTATGAAATCATAAATGGTGAGAAAACAAATTTTAGTTTTTTTATCCTACACTTAAAATAGATGCGACCTGACATTAATGAGATATGGTCAGATTTCATCTTACTTATAGCATGGTCACATTATTCATTAATGTGTGTGTGTGTGTGTGTGTGCATGTGTTGGTGTGTATGTTATATGTATCTAAGTGCAGTTTTTCTGTGGTGCTTTTAATTGACTATATCTTCCCTGCATGCTTACCTTTCTATGTTTATTGCAATTCTTGAGTACTTAAGAAATATGCTCTTACCTTCACTAGAACAATATGGACATTGACATTAAATAATGTGTCATGACCACATATGCACATAAGTAATGGACAGAACTATGAACGAAATCTGTTTCAACAGGGTTTCAAATCTTACTTATTAAAATGAGCCAGTCCATATCTTTTGCCTAGGACACAAAGAAATCTCTATTAAGCAAATAATAAGACTACTATTTCATTTTACTTATTGAACAATGCTATTAGAGTAGGCAACAGAGAATGTAAATTGGTATAATTTTTATAGGGAACTTAAACTTTTTAAAGTAATGTTATTTTTATTAAAATTTAAAAATAAATGCTTTATCAAAATTTAAAAATACATATTTGTTGACCCAGGATTCAAATACTTATATAAAAGAATCTTTACTGCAGCTTTGATTTTTAAAAGCAAAAAAAAAATATTACATAGCCATTTTAAAGAATGAAATAGGTCTATAGGTAGTGAAATGAAAATTCATAATATCTAAGCAGAAACTATTTTCAGAGAATAGCATGTGCAATATTATTTTATAATTTTAAAATGAAGAAAAAGTATATAAATTATAAACGAATACTTATACATGTGTGCATATATGTGTGTGTGCATGCACACATAAAAGGGATTCATGCCAAACCTCTAACAGTGAATATCTAAGAATGAATTGATTGGTAGAAGAGAGAGGAAGTAGAAAACCTTCAATTTTGGGTTTACATACTTTGCAATGTTTTGATTTTCACAAATACATCTCTTCATTTTCAGATATAACAGAAATTAAAATCCAAGCACATAAAAATGTTGAATGTCTTAGATAAAAAGCAATTTTTTTTAGGTTACAATACTCTCTCTGATTGACTTTTACCAATGTGTGTTCCCACACCATAAGAATGGGAATGAAAAACAGGCATTTCTGACCTAATATCTCTAGGCTAAAATACTACAATGACTCAAAACAAATATTACATTCTACATACAACAAAAATTGTAAATCATAGCATTTGGGGGGAAAAAATGTCTAATCTCACCAGAGACAGTCAACCAAACCCAGGTTCATTTCATTCTCAGAATTTCATCTACATTGCCTGAGACTTTAAATTGAATAATGGACTGACTGTGTGAGAATGAACTGCCTGCATTCCTTTTATACTTTTTAAATAGCAGTGACACCTGGGAGACCCTGGGGAGGGAGCAGGAGGACTGGCGACAGCGGGGAATGGGTGCTGTGTGAGATAGGGACTTAATGAGATAAGGGAATATGTATTTTTGTGAGGGGAAAAAAACTTCATAACGTTTTTTCATATGAAACATACACAAGAATAATGGAATAGATGCTATCTTGTGAAATGTGGCCTACAGTAAGTTACTGTTGCATGTCTTCCTTCCATAGAAAAGGAATGAATTGAAGACATTCACTTATAATGAAAATTGTCTGTATTTTTCTCAATTGAGAGAGTTCATTGAGACTTCATAGAGTAGTTTTATTACATATTACATGGAAAGGGGAAAAAAACACATTTTTTTCTTCTAATAACAACCTTTTATCAGACACAACAATACACCTCCCTGGCAGTTATATCAAGAAGAACCCGCTGCAGATGGAAAGAGTCAAAGCAGAGTTGTTTTTCGAAGGATCCTTAAGGGCAGCTTTCAGCAAGTGAAGCAAAGTCACATTTTTTTGGAGGGGGGGGGAGTGGGGGGAGGCGGGGGAATGAGGCATTTCCTTTTTCCAACACCTACCATGGTATAGCTTCTGCTTGCTTTTTTTCTGGTTCTTGTTCTCTCCTCCCCCACTGTTCATTAAGATAAGAAGAAAAAGCAGAAATAATAAAATTGTGAACATTCTGCTCTTTAGCGGTCATGCTCTGGGGGCTCTGAGAAGACAGCCGTCAGCAGATGCAGAACGATATGACACACGCTGCACATGAACTATTTTTCTGGCGCACCAAGAATCCTGGAATCCAGCATTTCATTGCAACCTGTCATCTCACCCACATTTTCAAGGTGGGCCCGAGTCTCCTAGGTTCTCCTTCTCAAACAATTCTCATATTTCTTCTTTTGAGCTATTCTAAACAAACTCTGAGTATGGCTTTAAAAGGCGTTTTTTCTTTTTTTTCATAAAACCTGTTATGACAACTTTTCCCATGACACTCGTCCTCAAACAATATTAAGTGACAACATTTTTACTAAAACTATCCCTTTACCTGATGTTCAAACTTAGTTTCCATCGATTCCTCTTTAGTAACATTGACCTTTGATAGATTTCAGTGGATTTGCATGCTTGTGTTTGTTTCCGAGATAGGTATAAACTCTCCTGTTCATTACTTCTTCTGAAAAAAATATTTGTGATTTTCTTTTTGTCCAGGGATTCTTTTGGAGACGTGTTTCAAATCCAAGCGGTTATGAACTTTTTGTTGATTTCTGGTATCTGGGATGACAGTCATACCATGTGGGTCTTAAAATATCTATTTTGTGGAATTTAAGTTTTCTTTGAGGCTAAATACATGAATGATTCTTATCAATCTTCCACAGCTCTAAGAAAGAATTATATATTCTTTCTTTGCTCAGTACAATATTTTATATGTAAATATTGTTTATGTTGAGCCTGCTGGTAATAATAAATCCTGTGTCCTTATTTTTTAACCTGTTAAATTCATTGCATCTTCCTCTATACTTTCATAATTCTCCATCAATCTCTAGTATAACTTTCCATTTGTATTTTTTTTATATGTATGTTGGTTAGTACACAAAAGTTTATGATTCCGTTGTCATTGTGAGTAGTGGTAATTATCATATGTGATTGTCCTCTTGCTGCTGTTTATTGGTTTTGGACATGAATAGTATTCACTGACTTTTTATATTCTGACCTCTATACATCTTTTTTCATTTTCATTTGCTAACATAATCTACTCCACTCCTTATTAAAAATTTGGCTGAGGGTATATAACTTCAGTTGCACAAAATTGGTTTTATTATCCTTGGCTCATATTCACTATTTGCTTACTTGTTTATTTAAATATATTTTTATTGATTTCAGAGAGGGAGTGGGTGAGAGAGATAGAAACATCAATGATGAGAGAGAATCATTGATTGGCTGCCTCCTGCACACCTACACTGGGGATCAAGCCCATAACCCAGGCATATGTCCTGACCAGGAATTGAACTGTGACCTCCTGGTTCATAGGTCATTGCTCAACCACTGAGCAACACTGGCTGGGCATCACTTTATTTTTTTAAAAAGTTAATAAAGCTACAACAACCTTCAAAACCACCATAAAAGGTAAGATCTTCACAATAGTGTGTAGTTAACTATATTATTCTTCTATCAACCCATCTCACCACTTCTCCCTAACCCAAATCAGCATGATCCTAAAGCCTGAGTTTATTTTTTTATTGCTTTCCTTTTTATAGACTTTTATTGCATCAACATACATTACTTAAAATACATATTTTTATAAATGTAGAAACAAAATTTTAAAAAGGATGTCATACTCTATGCAGAAATCTGTGACTTATATTGTTGACGTTTATACAAATGGTTGTGTTGCTCTAGTTTACTTATTCTGAGTAGTGTATACAATTTCATTTAGTAAAAATCCCAATTTGTCTACTACTCTCCTATTATGGTTGTTTTTGTTTGTTTCCATGTTTTTAGTTCAGATAATTTTTTGTCAAAGTTATATTGTAACTTTTACTTGATTTTTCTTACAAACCTCCTGGACCTTTCCTCCAGTTGCTTATCTTTCCCCTATTCATTCCTTCTCTTTGTCTCTTTGGGTGTTTGCTTTGTGTTATGAAGATTTATTTTATTTTATTTTATTTATTTTATTTTATTTTGTAACTCGACAATTATCTTTTTTCCCAGTTCTTCTACTTAATTTTAAGAATTGCAAATTACACTTTACTTTTCCAAGAGGTATTTGTGTATGTTTTGAGACTTAAATATACCTACTAGATCAGTCTCATTACATTTTTTCCTTTTTTTTTGTCAAAGTTATAATCTGACCTTCAATTAATTCAACTTTAGTTGGATCTACCAGCTGCCTTAGGTTACTCAGACCCTTAACTAACTGGGTTGTCATTTTCCTTTGCCTATTCATTGCTTTCAATTCCTTCTTCACCAATATAGGTCAGGTTGTTTGCATTTATCAAGCTGTGGAATGACCTCAAATGGTAGCAAGCATGAGAATTTGATCTCTATGGATTGATGAGGAACTGGCAAAACCTTTTCTCTGTGCTATCATGTGGAAATGAGGATCCTCAGCTCCCAGTTTCTCCTAGAGCAGTGGTTCTCAACCTTGGCTGCACATTAGAATCACCTGGGAATCTTTTTAAAATCCTGATTTCTGGGCCTCATCCTCCGGAAATTCTGTTTCTTTGTTACTAATGTTGTGGCCTCACCCCATAACAAAGAAACAGAATTTCCGGAGGATGAGGCCCAGAAATCAGGATTTAAAAAAGATTGTCTGCCTTCTGGATAATTCAGTTCACCTGTGTAATTGTATGTGGTTGGTTCTAATGCGATCAGGATCATCAATGAGTCACACCCCAAACAAGACACAACTGAGTGTTGGAAAATCAAGGCCTTTCCCTAAGGCAGGGGTCCGGGCTGCAGGCTATATTAGGCCTGTAAAATCATTTGGTCTGGCCCTGCCAAGGCAACTGTAAGCAGGACTCAAAATTCAATAAATCTCAGAGCTTTTTTCACAGCAACATAAATTTCTATTAAGTGAATTATACTACGTGAATGATGTTATAAATATCCAAATAGCCCTTGGCAGAAGAGATCCCTCCCACCCCCTAATGGGACCAGAAACTCTGTAGATAGCCATAAAATCCCAGAGAGAAAAGCCTTCTTTGCTGTCATTGATCACTTGCCACTGAGGGACCAGGTAAAAAGATTAGTGGTCCTAAGATTATGGGAAACCTTAGAACTAAGTTGGGAGGGTTAAACAACCCTAGACTTTCATGACAGAAAAGGAAAATATTACTGCATTCTTTTCATGCCAACTCAGAGAACATTTTCACTTTCATCTCCAAGCCATTCCAGGTTTGGTCTCCTAAGAATGCAAACTTTCTATACTTTATCTCTATCTCTAACACAAACTCCTTAAGGCCAAGAGTTTTATCTTTGAATATGTTATATACAAGACAGATCACAGAGCTAGAGCTAATTAGTGGTTTTATATCATCATTATCATTACCAGTTTAAGTGTAGGTGTATATCAACCTGACAGTTCAAATTCATAGGCTAGATAAATGAAGAACATTGACTCATTTTACAAAAGTTGTCTGCCCAGGGCTTATTAAGTCTCACCTTCTTTAAAGTTGTATCAGTGTAACATAGAACTTTTCAGGAACACACATCCTATATAATAAAGAGGTAGTATGCAAATTAACCCTCATGCCCTCACAAGATGCTGCCTACAACCAGGCCAGCAGGGGTGTTAGTGAGGGATGACCAAACAACTCAACAGCAGTTTGCATGGGGGGGGTGTGGGGGGGGGGGGGGGTGGGGGGGGGGGGGGGGGGGGGGGGGGGGGGGGGGGGGGGAGTGGGGGGCAACCGGGCGGGCGGGGGGGGGAAGTTGGGGGTGACCGGGCGGGGGGGGGGGCAGTTGGGGGCGATCAGGTTGGCACACAGAGGCAGTGAGTGGTGATCAGGCTGGCAGAGTGGGGCAGTTAGGGGCGACCAGGCAGGCAGGCAGGCAGGTAAGTGATTAGGAGCCAGCAGTCCAGGATTGTGAGAGGAATGTCCGACTGCCGGTTTAGGCTTAATCCCTGGGATCGGGCCTAAACTGGCAGTCAGACATCCCCTGAGGGGTCCCGGATTGGAGAGGGTGTAGGCTGGGCTGAGGTGACCCCCTCCCCTGTGCACAGATTTCATGCACCGGGCCTCTAGTGATTTTATAAAATAGAAAATGCCATCTAAACCAGATTAAAAAAAATACATAAGAGTTTACATGCTTAGTTTCCATTTCCGGTAAATAGTCAAACAGATTGTGCCTATGCTTCTTCTTGAGCATTCTCCCATCTTCATAATTTGGTGTGGTGAGAAGCTTCTCCCACCAACATCAACACTTGAGTCTACAGTGTGGTCTCATACACCCAATTATTGTATATAATTGCAATTAAAATAAACATGCTCTTTAATGTTAATTACAGGTATTAATTTAAGGTATAAATTACAGATTGAGAGACAATTTATAAGAATTCAGCTTTCTCAAATAATGTGCTATTCTTTCAGCAAAATTCTTTCTCTTTTTATTTGATCTTTATTCCAGGTTTACTAGAGTGTTCCTTTTAGACCCACTGTCATAAGATCTCCTGGATTCTATTAGACTGGATCTAGATATCTCACTTTAGTTTTTGTTTGTTTACTTTTTGTGTTGTTGTTTTTTTTTATTATTTACTTCATAGCAGGCACCTAAAATCATTTGATCAAATTATAGACATTTTTTTCTATTGCAACAAGCACAATAATATTGTTACTAAGAAAAAAAATCTATGTGAGATAGCACTGGTTCTATGACGTGCTTTCATTTCAAAGATGTTACATGTTTGACATACAAGCAATGAAATATGGAAGCAAGTATTTTCTGGCTTGCAACACAGAAACTTTAGGATTCCTTTTATGTTTGTAGGGTTCCAAGCCTTAGATCAGCTTGATGCTGGCCACTTGTATTATCAACTTTCATAATTTCTAAATCAACCTTACTGTAACTACCAGTTGTGTGGTTCTAGTGAATCTGGTTTCCTTAAACAGGGCTAATCATGGGAATTTATGTTCTTAGAAGTGCCTGTTTCCGCCCCCCCGCTTTTTTTTAATCTTACTGCTGGCTTTAAAACAAAACAAACAAAAAAACCCCCCACTACTTTACCTCTGTCTGTTTTCCTACTTCACTTACCAGCCTCATACTGGGCGTTGAGACTGTACAAAGCCTAGACTCCATGACTTAGGTTGTCTGGCTCTTCTAACAGAAAAACCCTAGATTGGATGGCATATAAACAACAGAATTTAACTTCTCACAGTTCCAGAGCCTGGAAGTCTTGGATCAGAGTGCCATCATGGCTGGGTTCTGGTGACAGTCCTCTTCTGGTTTGCAGACCCTTATCTTTTTATCCTCTCATGGCAGAGAGCAGAGAGGAAGCCAGCTATCACCCAACTCTTATAAGGGCATCATCCCATTCATTGGGCTCTGCCTTCATGATCTCAGCTAATTCTAATTACCTCCCAAAGATTCATCTCCTAATGTCATCACATTGGGGGCTGGGATATCCACAAGGGGGAAACACAAATATTTAGTCCGTATAACTGGTTTAATTGAAAACATAGAATTCCGTGTGGTTCTCTCTGGTTCCTTGAGCATGGCAATCGGGAAGAATCCTGTAATTTTCTTTGGCTGCTCATTTGTTGCCCAGGTGCCTCTATTTCTCATTCCCCTCATCTACCTCCTCAGAGATCGGTACCTCTTGGAACCAAAGCTGCAGTTGCTCTGCCTCCTCAGCTCCTACATTGTTCTGTGGGTTTCCATATCTGCTCTTCCCAGAGCAGCACTTGAAATGTGCAACTTCTCCACAGTGCTAGACTGTGTATCTCTAGATATCAAGCAACCTGCATTTGTGGGGAGCTGGAGCATGATGACCAGCGTGGCCAGAATAATGCCTCTTCCACTCCCATCAAGTTGAGGTTCTGTACTGATGACCAAGACTCAATCATAATAAGATGAAAAGTTCATCTATCCTGCACACTTTCAGACTCCCAGGTCAAGTCTCCTTTAATTAATGGTACATATATTGTTTTATATTTAGTATGGATTCAAAACTCAACTGCCAATGCGGAATTTCTTTGCATTGGCTTCCAGTGGTTCTCAACCTTCCTAATGCCGCGAACCTTTAATACAGTTCCTCATGTTGTGATGACCCCAACCATAAAATTATTTTTGTTGCTACTTCATAACTGTAATTTTGCTACTGTTATGAATCGTAATGTAAATATCTGATATGAAGGATGTATTTTCATTGTTCGGGACCCACAGGTTGAGAACCGCTGGTAGACTGATGTGGTATATGAACTCTATTGCTGTCACATACCTGGGCTCATGGTGGCTCCTTCTCCCTGCTGCCCTGCTCTCTGAACAGCTGCCACCCAGGTCCATGATTCACTGGGTCTCTGTGAGAGAAGGGAGAACAAAGTAGAAGAATAATAAAGCTACTAGACTACCGTTCCTTCATTCTTCACCTAGGCTCAATAGATTAGGAAACATAGTGAATGTAAATTTTGCCTAAAACACATTTGTCACACTCTCTTTAAAAAGTCACTTATCAGCTGTGAGACCTTAGACAAGACTTCTAATCTCTCTGAGACTCAGTTTCTTCCTTTTCTATTAAGGGCCAGTATCAGCCCTGTGTGTATAATTCTAGGGCAGCAGAGGATCAGGACAAGAACGAAATTCTAAACATGAAAAAACTTTGTGAACTTTAAGATGTTACCTACCTAAAAAGGAAAAGAAATAATCACTATACAGGGTTGGGCAAAGTAGGTTTACAGTTGTGAGTACTCGACACAGAGTTCATTCTTGTATTATTATTTATTTATTATTTTATTATTTTCCAAATGAACAACTGTGAGCTTACTTCTGCCCGATACTGTAATAGATGCTCTTTTGTCACATGATGTCCATTCTCCATCCCCTTTCTTTCTCTCCTGGCCTCAAGACTCTGAGCACCTCTGGCTGCTTTGGGATTTGCTGACCTTGCCTCTGGGTGATGATGCATGGAGACAAGCCAGTTTCACACACTCACAGATGTCCCTGAGGAGCTAATTTTAAGTGAGAAATAGATGGGGGGGAAAAATGGTAGCAATACCTGGATGAAGAAAGCAAACTTGAAGTTTCTGCATGCAAGTTCAAGACCTGGATTAAATGGGGTGTGTTTGATCCACCAGCCTCCCCTGCCACACTTCATTGTGAAATGCGCCTCAATCCCATGCTTTTCTACAACCTGAGCAATAAAGTCACACTGTTCACACACAAAGCATTTTCACAGCTAAAAAACAGGCCCATTGTACATTTTTATTTATTTGCATCCACATTTTTCCATAAAATCTCTTTGTTGGAAGTGCTTACTTTTTAGACTGTTAAGCAGTGGTCAATCCTATTTGCATTGCATTTAGAGGACTCCTTGAATTTCCTAAACTGAAGAGGAGAATCTGTTGTTTGGCTAAGAAAGCTGTTCAACTTAACACAGATTTTCTACCTCCTTTTAAATTCCAGCCTTCGCTCTCCTTTTTCAGTTTTGTTTTGTTTTTTTTTTTTTCAGAGAAAAACTCAAGTACTTATTTCGAACAAACCTATGAATGCAGCACATATTTCTATCATTAAAGGCCAACAGCATCTTTCTTACATAATGAGAATATGAGTCATCAGCTCTAAATCTGATCTGGTCCTAATTCAATTAAATCATTACATTCTTGTCTCTCACTGATTTTCTTGCCTACAGAAAACCATGCAATGAATGTGTTAAATGGCCATTTTTTAAATAGTATGTGCATTCAAAGAGGGGGGAAAAACACACAATTTAATGCTAAAAGGGGGAATAAATTGCTGATCTTTTTTTTTCTTTTTTAACAAATGGCTGGAAGGGTTATAATGTATTAGGTTTTTTTTCCAGAGGTAATCTTAGATGTGGAGTGAATGAAGTGAAGTCTGTTATCAATCCATAACATCTGCCGCAGTGTCAAGTGATGAAATGGGTGACTCCAGAGCCCAAGACAGCTGGGACGGCTTTCTTAATGCAGGAGGGTATTGTGCAAACAAACAGACACTGATACGGTCTATGGTTGTCACAATTATTCAGGCTGGTGATACATCTTCCTGTATTAGCTGCTTGAGCAGTCCTATTTCTTTTAAAAGTAAACTACTGTATAACAATCGCCATCCTGGCCTGTGAGTCAGTGGGTACAAATAGAATAAATAACCTGGAAATAAAAAATAAATATAAATTAAAATCTATCACCAGAGCAATAAACTGAAAAACAGATGCACGATGTAACAAAACAAGACAAAACACGGTAAAGTGAAAGCGGGGTTGAGGAAAAGGAAACAAAAATTCAAAAATGCTACTTCAAAAAAAAAAAGAGACATCTATGAATTAATAACATTTTCTGTAATCTTTATAGTGTGAGGGTTTATGTATCGTTTAAGTTAAAGATATTAAAAACACTGGGGCAGCTAATTTTTATTTATTTATGCTTTTGCTGAGGTTTGTGATCAGCATCATGGGAAGAGCTCTTTAAAATGATGAAGCTTAAGTTTGAAGAATGGGTAAAGGTTGTATAAAATTAAGAAAAGTAATAACTCAGCAATTTATTATTACATAAATCTATATTTAAAGGAGCTACTGAATTTAATTACAGATGGAAGCTTGATTTCATCCAGACAAGCTTTCTAGTAGATGTGGAAATGTCCTGATTCTAATTGGAAATTTTATAGCCTGCATATGACTTGCAGTTCAAATATTATACAATAACGCCCCACGTATATAATCTGGCTTTTGGATAAACAATCTAGAACCCTTAACTTCGCTATGGTCTGGGCACTGAGAATCACTGACAGCAACACTGTGTTTATGAGACCTTCAAGCTCATCTAATCTCATCTAATAATTGTGCAGACATGAACATAATGTGGAAGAGGCAGAGATTTTCCTAGAATGCCATTTACTTTGGTTCTGTGCTTAGTCTATCACATTAAGTTGACTCTCCATTACCAATATACCTAGGGGAGAGTTAAAAGTAAGCCATTCTCTCTTGTCAACAAGATGGATACTTGAAAAATCAAATAAAAGTGGGAAATTAAATGCAAGCCTCTAAGGTTTGACTCATACACATTGGTTCTTAAACAATCAGCGAGGAGCAGGTGCGGGGAGGAGGGGGTTAACAGGGAGAAAAAAAAAACAGACATCTGTGATATTCTCAACAATAAAGATACTATTTTTTTAATCCAAAAAAAACAAACAAACAACCAATCAGGGAAAACCCCAAATATCTAGATTTTTTTATTTTAAATTTTTACTAGGTGTATACTGGTATGGACTTAGTAGCATAAATTTTCACGTGTGTATTTATTTATGATTAAGTCAAGTTCAAGTGCCATGAAGGTTCTCAAATGCCTAAGTTGGTACTCCTATCAGGAATGAAGCCTACCTTATTCATCATTATATATTTCTTAGCACATCACACACTGCTTGGCAAATACTAGTCATTCATTAAATGCTAATTCAATTGATGTCATTTATTTTTGTTTTGAACAAGACAAAATAAACTCAATTATCTCAGAAAGCAGGTGTAACTATTAGGAGAATACTTCCTCTCTGACAGTGAGACATCATTGTTCACTCATTCATTCAACAAATACTTGCTGAGTACCTCCTGGGTGGCCTGTTCAGTTCAACATTTTAAAGATAAAACAGTGAGACAATGAATGAGATGGAACAGCTCCTGCCCTTAGGAGACTTACAGTCTGTCAGAAAAGACTGACATCAAGCTGGTAATCCTAAGTGTTACAACGGAGAAATTCAGGAGAAACCTATCTGCAAGTAAAAGAAAACTCAACCTAGTTTGGGACGAGGTACTAGAAAATCCTCTAAGGAACTGGCCTTTTAGGTAAGGTCCACAGAAGATGTAGGAGTTCCTTATGCAAAAGGGGCAGGTTACAAGGATGTAATTCCAGAGAGAGAGGAGTAAGCAAAAAAAACATGGTGAGTTCTCAAACGCAAAGAAAGCAAGAGCACGTGAGGACTAGAGATAGAGGAGAAGGAGGAGGCAAGGTACTTGGAGAGAGTTGTTACGGAAGATCAAGTTGAAAAGACAGACCTGGCTGCATTGTGCAGAAACTTAGACTTAGGAATGATATTCAAAATATATAACAATCACTAAAGCATAGGCATCAATCATTCAGAAAAGACGCCCTGGCCTGAATTTTAATCTTAACCTTAAATAAACCCCAAAACTGTTTAGCAGTGGTTACACATGTGAATGTGTGAATGTGGAGTACAGAACTAAACTCTGGGTCCCTAAGTGATGGCCTAGAGCCCAGCAGCCTGAAATCATCACCTCAGAACTGTTATATGCATAAAAATAAACACATTATTTACTTATTTTTTTGCATATAGCCTCAGTTTTAATAATATTTAAGCATAGATCCTAGCCAACAGTTTCCTGAGAGTAAGTGATTGCATCTATTAGGTTTTCCTTCTAAAGAACTCTCCTTTTCTTTAAAAAAAATTTGTTTTAATCTTTATTGTCAGAAGTATTTCAGATGTCTCCTTTTTTCCCCATTCTAGCCAATCCTCACCCCCCCGCCCCAGGCTTTCCCCACTCTATTGTCCGTGTCCATGGGTTATGCATATACGCGTACAAGTTCTTTAGTTAACCTCTTCCCACCCACCCTCCCACTCCCAACTTTCCTCTGAGATTTAACAGTCTGTCCCATGCTTTTATGTCTCTGGATCATATTTTGTTCATCAGTTTATTTTGTTCATTAGATTACACATAGGAGTGAGCTCATGTTATATTTGCCTTTCTCTGACTGGCTTATTTCGCTTAGCATATTACTCTCTAAGTCCCTCCATGCTGCCTCAAAGGGTAAGAGCTCCCTAACACATTATTTAAATCACTATATCTGTGGGCATCTTTAATAATAGCAGCCTAGCTTTATCCAAGCTAAGATGGTAGGCTATCCAGCATGTTCAGAACAGAGATGGAATTACAGCTTCTAGAGAATATCTACCTGTTCACAAACATTTTGACATAGAATAATAGCATGTGCCTCTTTTAAGAGGTAAAGTCTGACATGTGGCACCCCAGTTTATATACAGTAAGGGGAGAGTTTATACAAAATAAGAGCTTGCTCGTTTATTTGTTCATGTATATTTAGCAGTCAAAAATATTTATTTGACCTAAAACAAGTATATACTAGGTAGAGATTTTAGAACCCTAGGATCACACTGTGATCACAGTCAGTGAATCCTCCCAAATTGCCACCCCTCCCTATGATTAAAGTAAAAGTAAAATATATCTAAAATGGTCTAAAATTAGGGCTGATATTCAGTAAATGTGCATCATTTGTTTTAATACTTGTACCTCTTGAGATTGGTTCAAAAACCTTTTCGCAAATGGCCCCTTTCCTATAAAGCTACCCCACCCTCATTAGCACTTTCCATTCCCCTTACCTTCCTTTACTTTTCTTCTTCCTATATTACTTTTCTTTATATAACCTACTTTAAAACTTACTAATTTACTATGTGGCCTGTTTACTGCCTGTATTTCCCCACTGGAATAAAAACTACTGCTTTATTTTGTTGATGTATTCCAAATATCTAGAACAGCATTTGCCATATAACAGGCACTGTGAATACTTATTAAATTTTGCTTAAGTGATGTGGCTTGTTTTGCTCCTTAATTCAGCAGTGAATTGCTGTTGTCTGCTTGCTCAACCTTACTTGCTGCAGGCTGTTGATTCCAGCTGGTAAAAGAGGCATGCCCATCCTAAGTCCTGGGCTAGAAATGGCACGTATCTCCTCCACTCACATTCCACTGGCAAGAGCGCCATCACATACCCACATGTAGCTGCAAGTGAGGCTGGGAAATGTAACCTGGAAGAAAAACCATCTTCCCTAAAACAAAGGGAGAGTGTGTTTTGGTGGACGACTGGAAGTTTCTCCAACTTTGACCCTGAGTTTTGCTGAATGCTTACTGAAGCATAGCTATCTCTTGAAATAGATACTATTGCCTAAGGCAGAGGTATTTCTGAGAAAAAATAATCAAATATATATAGCATTCCCTTTGCCAATATTAGAATAAAAATGAAGGTATTATCTACAGATGCTTTCTAAGTACTACAGGAGCAAAATTACAGAAGAATAGGATGATGGCTTCATTAAAATAGTGAAAGAGTTAATTATATTTCATCTTTTTAACTAAGCTTTAAATACTCAGAGCAAATGTGTGTTTTTTTGCCAAGAGATCAATCAAAAAGTAAATAAATTGTTTGACTTACTTTTAATTATTTGGGTAATCTAAAATAATGTTTAAATTACAAATGTTGAAACAGCATATCTAGAAATTTACATTACCTGGTAAAATTAAAATCTAACTTCTTTCTCAATGATGCAGTAAACATTTTTTGTGGGAATTTCTTCCTCAATCTGTCTGATTTATAGAAATTAGTATCCTACTCTAAATAAAATTGATATCCTCATAGTTTACAGAACTAATAGCCAAGTTATTGGTTTTTATATGTCCTGAACAACTAAGATACCGTTTCTTGCTCTCTTGAAATGGGTGAGGAAGTAGGGGAGGTCACACTTAATGAGTGTCAAAGGTATACCAACAAATCATATTCTTGTTAATTTTTCAAGTAATATTGTAAGACAAGTATTATTGTTAAAGTTTGTGGGTATTTTGATGAGATTTCCAGCATTACCCCACTTAGAGAAAGGAGGTCCAGGATAATTAGTCCAAATCCAAAACCAAAGAATAATGTTCTAAATAGTCACACAATAAATAAATAAATGTATTTACATTTTTAATTTAGACATTCATTGAAAATGAATGGGGGCAGAGACCTATCTGTCTTGTTTACAATGATATTTTCAGTACTTTAAACATTGCCAACAGAATTAAGAATTTGATAATACTTTGTTGAATGAATAAATGATGCTTAACAGTTGGAAATCTACCGTGTGCAAAACACTGTGCTGAATCCTATTGAGGATTCTATCCATTAAGTCACAAAGCCTTAGACTCTAATAGGGAAAAATAAATATTGTGCATATAATGCCACAATAATATATAACAGAAAATTATAAATGCCTTCAGTACAAAAAAGAGAAAGTGATGCCATATATGTGAAATATTCACTACTATCTTCTTTAAAAATGTAACAAATGAGCCAGACATTGCAGAAATTACTGAATGTCAACAAGTCAAGGTTGAGAGGAAGTTTATGATTGACAAACAACATAGTATATTAAAGAATGTTGAGATGGAAATACAAGGACAATACATTCAGAGAATAGTAAGTAGTCTTGAAAATTGTTCATCTTTTTTAAACCTATAACCACTGTATATCATCTGTGGAACTTATGTAGTTCCATTATATTGATGACCATCCACGAGGGACCATTGAGTCTATAGACAATTTTTATTCTTGAAGTCCTTTCTAATGGTAAAAGTATAGATGATACAACTCTGTAATATAGCATCTTTCTCATTAATCTATCTATACAAAAGCCTAATAAGCAAATTGTTCCCTTGGGAGTTCAACTGGGAGACCCGGAGTTCGATCACTCGCTATGATGTGCGCTGACCACCGCGGCAGCACGGAATGAAGGAAGGCCCTGGCTGACAGCCAGCAGCCAAGGAAGGAAGGCCCTGGCTGGCAGCTGGAAAGAAGTCCCCAGCTGGCAGCCAGAAGGCCCCAATTGGCCCTGATCGCCAGCCAGGCCTAGGGACCCTGCACATGCATGAATTTTGTGCACCAGGACTCTAGTAATTAAAAAAAAATATATTTCCAAAGAATTTTCCATAGCTGTCCTATAGATGTAGCTGAGCATGATGTCATAAAACACGATGTACAGGTTTGCTTGTTTTTTAAGCTTTGTAACTAACTCTACCAAATAACAAAATTGATTATGTTGAGATGACTATGGTTTATCACCCTCCAAAATACCAACTCAGAAGTTTGATGTCCTTTTGTTATTTAGGATGTAGGTCATGGTAAGATTATAAGTGGGACAGATTTACTTACTTAAACTCTTGCTGAGTACCTATTATGTGAAAGGCCCAGTATTAAGTGATGATGATTCAAAGATAAAGTAAATATAGTCCCTGACCCTGAGAAGTCATTGCCTATGTAGGGTATTCTTCCAACAAGATCAGTAAGAATACCTACTGAGTTTTTCATATACAAATTATGCTGCATAAAGATCTTTCCTTCTAAAAAAGATCTAGTATGAACCAGAATTTTAAAAATTAATCTAGCATGTTCTAGATAAGTATTGTTACATCTGTTTTGTTTCAGAGCTCTTGAAAGAGGAAGATTTTACAGAATATGGAAAAAATATTTTGTACTTGTACGTTAACAAAAATTACTACCAATTTGTATTTCTCTCCCTCTCTTGTTCTTTCTTTCTTTTTTTAACCTTTCTTTCTCTCTCTTTCTTTTGCTTTGAATTCAATACTTCCCTATGTCAAGACAAACTAATATTTTTAGAAAACAGTTTCTCAGCACCTAAGCATTCAGGCTAGTATTTGTAAGACTTTAATGATATAATACTTTCTAGACCAATATTTTATTTCTTCACTTAGCGAATTACTTATTTTTTCATGAAATACATAGTTCATTTAAAAATATATCTTCAAATGGATTTGATAAAAATGGAATTTGGTTACCCCAAGGAATCTCAAATAATCTTGATTCATTTAAAAAAATAAACTTGTCTTTTTGCATTGATATTTATATCACTGACTTTCTATAGTGGAAAATATATTCACAGACTTGAGAAGATATGCTTCAGTTGCTGTTTTTGAAAATGTGATTGAGAATCATTATTGGTATTTCAATTTTATCAGTGAAAACTAGTTTTTCAAATGAAACAACATAGAATAAAATAGAGTAGTGGTGAAAAATATTATCCTTCATTGTCCAGAGAAAGTATAAGCTTTTTCAAAAAACTTATTTTTATGTGAATGTATATTTGAGTTTGGATATAATACTTATTTTGAAAAACAAAATAGTTTGAAAAATATTTCATTTAGTCATAAATAATTGATGGTAGTTACAAATAATAATTAATCTCCCCCTAAGTAGTTATGATAATATGGGCCACGGTGGTAAAGACCTCTTCCTGGATATGAGTTGGTAATGGAAATCCACAGTGTAAACAACATTCTTTGAACTGGCTCCTCCAGGTGATTTCTCCACTGACATTTTTTTCATACGTGACCATGTCTGCCACATATACTTCCAAAAACGGGTATATATATTTTTTCTTGAAACTAGACATAGATTTGGCTTTTCTTCCCCCAATGAAAAAGTAGGGCAAACTGTACTGAATCACAATGCAGTCTATCTTGTACCATCTGTTGCCTTGAAAAGTTTTCTGGCATCACTTACATTGGTTGGTCTTCCAGCCTTTTATTGTCATTGTCAACATCAACAACTGATTATTCAGGGCATTTAACTTTTGCTGGAATTTGCCAAACTCTGGGTAACCACCTGTTTTAAACACTGAGGTAAAAAACAAAACAAAACAAAAACCAACAAAAAAACTATACACTGTCAGATGGGTTCTCCCATCCACATTCTGTTCTTCTCTTTTTAGTTGTTTTTAACCAAAAAGGAAAATAGCGTTAACCATATTCTCATTTGTTCTGAATTCATTTGGGGCTTGAAATGAGCTATGCATATGTAAAAAGTTAGTTTGAGGCAGAAAAAAAAGCAATTTCTTCCTTTTCCTCCCCTCATTCTCCCCAGTTGTCCTTATATTTCATTGCTAGACATAATTATTACATCATTTAGGTCTCAATGCAATGCCAACATTGCTAATTCATGATAGCAAGCCACTGATAAAGTCTTTTGATTAGTCACAGACAGCTTTGTAGGTGTCAGCGTGCTTTCACTGCTGGCATCTGTTAAGCAATTTGGTTCTTCAGTAACTTCATGTTGTCCCTCAGTTAATTACTGCTCGTACATTCTGGGGATTGTGTCAAGCTGATGGATGTCAGTACCCTCTCAGGATGCTAAATAGATGATTCCACAAATCCTGAAGGTGCCTGAGGTGATGCTAGTAGAATTATCTATGGCTGTTTTCTAATTTCCACAAGAAAATCCAAATACTCACATACCTTCTATTTTGTTTTGAGAGTTCCCCAGTCTCTTTAGTTAAAAATCTGTCCCCACCAATTTAGCATGATTCACAATGAAATCTATTAGATATGAGCCAGCCATTTTTTCCCGGTTATCACCCAATAGAACAAAACTATTTTAAGAAAGTTTAACAATTTATAAAGCATTATCATCTCAAATAGAATGGAATTCTACTTCTTAGAAGGAAATAATAGTTTTCGTTTTTTGTTTGTTTGTTTGTTCGTTGTTTGTTTGTTTGTTTGTTTGTTTAATAAGACCATGTTTTTAGATCTGCCATTTTCTAGCTCTGACATGGCTAAAGTCACCTCACCCCTCTCTTAACCAGGGAATAATAAACCCACTTGTCCCATCTGCCTTTCTCACAGGGCATTTGCAAGATTAAATAAGTTAGGATAGGTGCAAGAAGAGAAGCAGTGTTGTGTGGTGACACGTTGTTTGTTTGTTTGTTTAATAAGACCATGTTTTTAGATCTGCCATTTTCTAGCTCTGACATGGCTAAAGTCACCTCACCCCTCTTTTAACCAGGGAATAATAAACCCACTTGTCCCATCTGCCTTTCTCACAGGGCATTTGCAAGATTAAATAAGTTAGGATAGGTGCAAGAAGAGAAGCAGTGTTGTGTGGTGACAAAGAGTGCCCCCTCTGGAGCCAGATAAAACAGGATTTAGATCCCATCAAGCCACTGAGTACCAACTGGGTGACCTCCTTATGCTCAGTCACCTAATCAGTAAAATGGGAATAATAATAATAACTAACTCTGTATAGGTGATTGTGAGATATAAATGAATTAATATGTGGGGCACTTAGAACAGTGCTTAGCACCTAGTAAGCACAACAAAACTGCTGGCTGTTTCTCAGTGAGTATGCTTTAAGAACAGTGGTTCTCAACCTTCCTAATGCCGAGACCCTTTAATACAGTTCCTCATGTTGTGGTGACCCCCAACCATAAAATTATTTTTGTTGCTACTTCATAACTGTAATTTTGCTACTGTTATGAATCATAATGTAAATATCTGATGTGCAGGATGTATTTTCATTGTTACAAATTGAACATAATTAAAGCATAGTGATTAATCACAAAAACAATATGTAATTATATATGTGTTTTCCGATGTTCTTAGGCAACCCCTGTGAAAGGGTCGTTCGACTCCCAAAGGGGTCGCGACCCACAGGTTGAGAACCGCTGCTTTAGAGGAAGACCTGATGATAGCTGGACATTGGCAGCCCCCTGTGTAGATGAAACAATCCTCATATGTTTTTATGCAGCAAATTTAAAGGCAAGAGGTCTCAGGTATGGATGAAGATCTTGGTAAAGTTATATAATGGGAAGTTCTGGGTCCCAGAAAGCAACCATAAAATAATCTGAGAAAGAGAAAGCAGATTGGGAGCACAATAGCAATCAAGAGGATTGACAAAAGATTGGAAAATTATACACTTACAAATCTGGTTTAGAGTTGGCTCACATTTTAGTTTCTGCTTTTTCGTATGCAATGAAAAATTCATCAGGCCAAAATGAAAAAGTTTTTAGAAATTAAAAGAATTTTAACACCTCACAGGTATGTTTATCTTCTCATGTTACCCTTCCTACCAGGAATAAGTTAATAAAAGAAACTTGAAAATGATATGCCTTTCAAAAATAACTTATGAGAAATTATGCAAATAATGTGTTTTCCTTCAAAGTAAACATCTTCATTCAATTATAATAACAATATAAGAACTTATTATAAAACTTATAACAAATATGAAAAACATAAAAAAACATTCAGTTATTCCAACAATGTTTCCATTGATCAAAATATTTTTAAAACTTTTTAAAATTGCTTTCAGAGTAAGTTTTGAGCTATGTGAAGAGATCAGTTACACTAACTTAATAGTTACACTTGTTATTTCATTGCATTTTTTATTCTTCAGTTGGTTTTTCTCTTGTGAAGGTTTCTATAGTACCTTTTACTCCTGTGACAAGCACATCTTTTGTTCTTAAAGAATCAATTTAACCCAATCATTAAACAACTTTTCTGTACAGGTCAAGGTAATAAATACTTTAGATATTGTAGGCCATCCTGTCTCTGTCACAACTATTCAAATAAGCTCTTGTAGGTTGAAGGCAGTCAGAGACAATCTATATATATAAAAACCAAGCAACCAGAATGACCAGAACGACTGGTGGCTATGACACACGTTGCCGCGGCCAACGGGCCCAATCAGGGCCCTGATCAGCCCCCAACCTTCCATGGCCCCCCTGGTTGGCCCAGCCTCTGATCAGCACCCCCCACCTCAACCAAGGGCAGGGCCAGCCGGCCAACCTCCCGTAGTCCCTCCGCCCTGGCCAGCCCGACTCCAATATCCTTCCCCTCCAATTGGGGGTGGGGCCGGCCAGCCAACCTCCTGCAGCCCCTCCCCCCAGCCAGCCCAGCCTCCATTGGCCCTGACAGGACCAGGGCTGGCTGGACCCCACCCATGCACGAATTCATGCACCAGGCCTCCAGTATGTAAATAAATGAGCATGCTGATATTCCAACACTTAATTTATAAAACAAGGCAGTGGGCCATATTTGGCCTACAGACTGTATTTAGTCAACATCTGATTTAACCCCTCAGATATTGATGTGAATAATTTGCTTTTCATTAACAATAAGGACTAAGTGATGATGTAATGTAATAGCTGATGCATCACAGGCACTCAAAATATGTCTTTCTTCTTTTCCCAGGGGCTGTATTGTCGTGGAAATCGAGTGAGCATGGCCCAGAGACTATTTTAAATTCTGGCACAATTAGTTACTTGATTCTTTGAGATTCAGATATCTCATCTGTAAAATGGAACCAACTTTTGTTACCTTATGAAACTTAAATATGACTAAGCATGCAACATTTCTTGCACAGAGAAGGTACAAAAAAAAAAGTTAGCTTTTTCAGACTCTGTGAGGATTTTTATTTCAAAGGGCTAACTGAGCCCTTATATCCCAAATAGCAGATAAATCATCCCTATTATTTCACATCAACAGTAGCAGATTTTGGAATTCCGAATTGTTCTTTTCTAGAAGCCAGGTTCCATGAGAGAAATTAAAGCACCTCTTCTTTAGATGTCATAGAACTTTAGAACTAAAACCAACTGTCAAGATCAGCCCATCATTCTCACTTTACAGGTAAAGAAACCGAGACTCCTGGAGATTAAATGGCCCGGAGGCACTCAGCGACTCAGGGGACGGGTTCAGACCAGGTCGCCATGCTGGCAATGCTCAGTCCACAATATTCACACTCTAGCATGCAGCCACCCCACTGCAGTGGCTTTCACACTGGGTAAGGCTGGGAGCAGGTTCTGCACTCTGGGCCATCTGGTTTTACACGTTAAGAGTTAGCAAACGCAGAATCAGTACCCACTTGTGTTGCAAAGGTATGGGCTCTGGACAATTGTAATAAAGTAAGTTCAGTAAACGGGGAGGATATCTCCTGAACCCCCCACTGTATCAAGTGAGGCATGCAGAAGATAGACTGGCTGACATCCATGGCTGGAGATAGGGTTTCGGTGACATCACCGAATATGTGCACTTGCATTCCATAGGATCACACCCTGGAGGGTCCCTGACACTCTACACACTGTTCTTCCCCACTGATATACCTTAGAAAATGTCACTGCACAGACCTTGTGGCATATATGGCATTTTGAACACACTGAACAAAGGCATGACATTTGGAGCTGCTGAAAGCAGAGCCACATGATGTCTACACTGCACACATCCTAAATAACAGCCCCTTTTGTTCTTCCCTTCCCTTTCCTTTTTGCTCTCACTCATCCTTACATCTCTTACTGACCAAATTTTGTATTTTGCCTCTTCATAAGCTCAGCTTTACTGGAGCTTCATGAACACGAAATCCTCGTGGTCTTCATAGCATTTGAATTCATTTTCTCTTCATCTTGCTTTTTTCATTGTTACTTTTTAGATAAAGAGACATCTAGGAATTAAGATGCTCTTCAAATAATTTTCCAAAGAAAGACATTTTTTGGTTGCTAGGATGAGAATATCATTTTGTGTGAGTGTAAAAGTATATAGATATGTTTGTATTAGTCACACACAACATTCTGGTCATTGCCAGTTTACCCTAAATGCTTATTGTATATGCTGCACATATTAATGGCTATCTTGGTAAATAAGAGTTTTTAGAAGTATACTTTTAAAAATGTTGAGCTTGTTCATTTTATTACAGAAAAAACTCAAATTAATTAAACTCATGAAATTTAGCATCTATATTACTTGAAATGGCTGATGGTAAAGTGCACTTTCTAAATGTACTTATTTGTACATGTCAATTTGATTTTTCTGCCTTCTTTCACATTGGATTTTCCTGTGTAATAAAATATTTGGCCAATTATATCTGCAGTAAAACTCAAATAAATAACCATGTATCTTTGCCAGGAGAGCAATGAATATACCTTCGCTTTCTCATTTATGCTTTCAAAAGTCTGCTGCATTCTAAATACAAGTGTTAATTGACATGTGATTATGGAATCAATAAAAATGTAGACCCTATGTGAGCCATTTTATATAACTGCGATTTTGAGTTAGAAGGTACGCAGATGATATTGAATGACTTGTGGCATGGCCAAGCTGCCACTGCATCAGTCTCGCATCCCAACACCACATTTTCCATTAGGATGTTTCCATCAGGATCAAGTTCCTCTTCAGGGATAAGAGCTGCTCATCTTGTCTTCCTGTTCTTCATAAAGGCAGCTCGAGAAAGCCCATAATCAGCAGAGTTATCAGTAGCTGATTTAGTTCCTCCTAAATGTATTGGTAAAAGAAAGATCTGCAGGTCATTTTAGCCACTCATTCCAGATTCTTCCCTGTTGCAATAACCTCCCCCGTCTCTCTCTACTGAATGGGGCATAATATCTGGTACCAGTTCAACTTCACTAAGAGGTTTCATGATTATACTCTTGTACTATAATCCTAGATCAAGATTTTAACTATGTAACACAAAAGAGAAGAACATTTATTGAGATAAATCAAAACAAACAAAAAAACACATAAATTAAAACATCCAAATACTAAAACAGGAACATTTTGAGTTTCAATTACCTAAGAAATATTCTCAATAATTCATTTTAATTAACTATGTAAAAAAGTTTTAAAGGAAAGAAAGGACAAAATATAAGAATGCCTAATTTTCAGAAATTTTTTTATTATACAAAATATTATTTCCCCATTGTACCTTGAACTATAATACTTTTATTGTTTTATTTGCAACCTCAAACTATAAAGCAGCAGCAATTTAATGTCAATATCCACATTTTAACACTTGTTTGGGTCTAATAATTTAAGACAGATATGGTTCTATTATTTGTAGCTTTTAGGAGCATTTTTTGTCTCATTATTCTATATATTAAAGCATTAAAGTTTTTATTTTGATGTAAATGATTTAATTTATTCAAAATGCAATTTTATATAAAAATACATTTGTGATGATTTTTTATCTAAAGTTAATGAAGATACACTTACAAAGGTAAATTTGGCAATACTTTAGAATTTAACCAGAAGTTCAGAAATTTGAAAACAGAAAATTTGAGAAAATAAATATTAATAAATTCATAAAACTCAATTTAATATTGTAAAGGATGAGAAAAGAAAACAAAAGCAAGTCACTCTTACAATTTAAAATTGTATTTCCATTAACACTTTGAAAAGAATAATGTTTTATCTGACTTTGTAATGAGACAAAAGTTTCTGAAAGAGCAGCTCTGAAAAATATTTGTGAACACAACAAGAAAATGAAAGAAAAAAGAACAATCTGAAAGCCAATAGCTGCTGAAAAGAAAAAAAAAAGAACATTATAAAACATCTTTTCTAAGGTCTTCTAATGTACAATATTTAAATACAAACAGTAACTAGTGTTACACCAACTGCTCTCAGGTTTGCAAAATATATCAAAGTGCAGCATATTGGAATTAGTCCTGAGTTTCCATTTACTTTATCTATCCAGACACATCAATTCTTTTTACTCCAGCCTGATAAAGTGGAACTGCAGCAGACAAATGAGCTAGTGGAGCTGACATAATGTGTTTGTCACAAAGAAGCGCTGGATAAAAAAGCATGACTTTGATCCTCAATGAGGTTACTATTTTACAGTACCATGAGTTTAATTCCAACTTGATGCCCTAAATCACCATTCACTATTTATTGGCCAAGTTTATTCCCATTTCATCACCAACTGTTAAAAGGTTAACTCCTGTGATCCTTATGTAAATAAAATTCCACCCCCAACTGGAAAAAGAAATGAAAATAGTTGACTAATGATTTTTTTAACAGGATAAAAGCCATGCTGAGTTGCAGACCAGAGGTAAACTAGCAGGTGCATGGCTACTTTTCACAAGCCCAAGGTGTAAGGTTGTACTTTGAAAGGATGACTGATTTGTATTTGAATAATACATGACAAAGGATTGTCATATATTTATATGTTATCTTTAAAATACATATTTATGTCAAGTAGCATATACAAAATATAATATATAAAATATTTGAGCATTTTGGATATAAAAAGGGTATTCTTTTTTTCAGAAAGACAAATATATTTGATAATAAAGATTTTGATTTGAATTCTGAATGACATGAAACATTGGGCCTATTTCATCATTGGGCTCTTTTACCCAAGTAAATTAATTCGAGGTTTTTTTTTAGCTTATCAGACAAATAAAACTGCTAAAGGTGGAATCCGGCACTGGCAAGCAGACCTAGGGAAGGACAAAGCAATGGGCTCCTAGAGACCAGTCCTCTCAGCAGATGCGTAAACACTGCCCCACACAATTACAATGGGGAGAGAGATTCTTTCTCTGATAGGTGGTACTGCAGCATCACAGACTTTTTTCTTTTAAATTTGGTTTTTATAGTTTGTAAATCATTAGCCCAACAAATGAAGAAGTGAAATGTGATGAATGAAAAGTGGTACTGTGAATCCAAATCAGTACATTAATCCCAGTCTGTCCCTAAAGCACAAATTAACATAATGGGATACAAGTTGGAGAAAAATATTGTAGCTGCCAGCAACCTTTAACAATTAAAAAATATCTCTTCAATCAAATGTTCAGCTGGAACATACTAAATAAGTTATAATAGTTCATATGGCAAAGTACAGTTATACTCTACTCAGGAATAATTATTGCTTACTAAAATAATTAAAACAACATGCCTGCTCATACTCTTAAATAATCCTTTTTATCATCTATATGTTGGATTGGCTAGTTATGAACAATAATATTTACAATACAAATCTCCATGTTTTTTCACAAGATCTTGAATTACAGCCATATTTGCAGCCATCCAAAAAACTCTACATAGACTCTGCAAATCCATCAGCAGTGTTTCCTCATTACCAGACACGCTCAGATAGACAGGAAGGCAGAGGTGAATGGAATCCATGGCACTTAAAGAGAAGTGAGGTTTACCACATGGAGGGGCCTTGACTGCTCCAAGCCAGGAAAGTTCAGCCTTGTAGAAAAAGTTCACTATAGTCCTATTTTTCTCCATTTCAATTGGTAAGGTTTAGTTAGCTGATAATTATTTTAAGTTAAATCTGTCCGCCTCACCAATGCAGAGCAAGATTCCTTTTTATTTAATTTTGGAAGCGAGATTAGATAATGAGAAGAAATGAAATCTGAAAGTCAATGTTAGGTTATACCCTCAGATTTCTGGGAATCTTAAAGAAATGCAGATGTCCAAGTTCTTTAAGGAGACATGAAAAGGGGCGTTACTACTTCCCACAGATATTACCTGTTTAGAGACTGAAGTCAAGAACCAAGATGACCATTAGCATATATTCAAGTGCCCCAGTGCAAATCCCACCTGGCACCGAAGATGGACGGCAGTAGTAACTAGGTTCAGAACATCTGTGCCTCCTGTTAGCCAGACAGCCCATTGACCAAAGACATTCTGATTGCCTATGGGGTAGAACAATGAAACAATAAAGCCAGGACTTGCCGAAGCAGGTTGAGAGATGACTCAGAGCCTGCCAAACACATGCTCTAGAGAGGGTACTGTGCTAATGCCCAACTTTCTATCTGGTTGAGTGAGCTGGGCCTCGCAAATGGATTACTTTCAGCTTTTCACGCACTTTCATCTCTTTCCCCTATCAGGTAGCAAAAACATCCTGTTGGTAAAGGCTACGGTCTGTGGATAAAGCCTCTCCAGGCTGGATTTGGGAGTACAGCTGATGGAAGAATGAAATTGCTGTTCTTAAACTTTAACGCAACTCTGTGATGCTGGCTATCAACCAGCAATAATAAAACATTGTGCTTCTGTGCCCATGAAACTTTGTGAGATCAGTCGATAATGTGTTGATTTGGTAAAATTTGGAACTCAAGTCAAGAGAGAACTTTTCAGACTTCTTATATATGTCTCACTGCTGTTTCCGGGATACCTCCACTGTTGCTGCTCTGTCTCATTTCCAGAATTCAGCCAAAACAAAGTACTGGACACAGAATTAGCAAGACTGATAGAGTACCAACAAGATAAAGAACTTGAAGTTGGTAGAGAAATTCAGTTCTCTTTATGGTGACACTACTGTTGAGACCAGCAATAAGCCAAGTAACAGATTTCTCATGTGAAGAGGGAGGAGGGCCTGATTATTTATTGTACTCATTCTCTTTAATGTAGAAATAGTAACATTAATAGAAAAGTCCTCTAAAAGCAAATAAGAAAGTATGTGGGCATATCCAACAAGGAAGCAAAATCCATGTTCCTTTTTTTATTTATCTAGATATTTATTGAAAAATATAAGAAGACTCCAGTGAAATTTAAAACCTCCCAAAAGATGACACAATATAAAAACTACTTATCTGTTATAACTTCAAATCCAGGGAAATGGGGACTAAATAAATGTGACTTTGAACTCATTTAACGGTTTTATAGTGAAGCCTGACATCCTGTGGCCTCCCCAAATACTACATGGTTATGTGAAAATAGAGATTTTCAATTTGATTGTTATGCCTGAGTTGCCAATTCTCCACACATGATTAGAAAACATTTCACAGAATCTGATCACAGTAGTTAGTAACCGTAGGGATTAACGTATTGAACCTTTATTCTAGGAGCCACATTATATTGATACTTGTGATCTGAGTTTATCTAGGCAATTAAAAATGAAATCCTTTTTTCTAAAAATATCCTCAAAGTCTATGCCAAGGGAATGCTTTCACAGATATAATTGTCACATGGTGAAATACTTTAGTATATCAGGTATTAAACTCAGTGTTCACAGGTTTCCCTATGTGGTGCACAGCGACATGAGTGAGTTCCAATGAGGTTTCACTATTGTTATTCAGTTTCCTAAACCAGAAGACATGATACAGTTCAGTTCTGCTCTTGCTAATTAGGCATAAATGATGATAAGAGCCTTGTAAGCAAAGGCACAGGTGTTGCATAAAGGTCTAGGGAAGAGCCAAGACTGCATCACCTTCAGTCTTATCTAAATACTAGTTAGAAATGTCAGGTCTATATGACCAGGTGACATCAAACTCTATAGCAAAGTACACTATGTACAGCCAAACCTTCTGCCTTATTATTTTAGACCAATCACAACATAGAGTATACATTCATTCTGTTTTCCTTGAGGATGATCTGTGTTGCTACAACAAATATTTCAGCCCCTTAAATATTTTTTGTTTGATAGGATTCCTTCCTTATGTCTTCCAAAAAATTATATATTAGAAGCATTTTGCACTCAAAATAAGTAGATAAGGTTAAAAACATTTTTAAGAACTATCGTGAAATATGTGTATTTGTCTTTGAAATCTGCTAATTGTACACAGGATTTCACTGAATTTAGAAATGATCACAAAGGGTTTATTTAGTTCTCTATCTACTTGACTCTATTTAGCACAGGGCATGCTATCAAAAAGCCCTAGGATAAAAGTTGATTATAAAGCAAATTGTGGCAGACAGTGACATCTTGTGGATGAAATGCTCATGTATCTAACTAAAGTAGTCCAAAACTGCATGTATAAGCAAACTTTACCATATAAATGTATTAGGTTAACAATTTTGATTTTTAAGTTGGTTATTTGGGATTTAGAATATTGTATATGATAGAAATAATGTTGTATGTGGAGGTTAGGTCCCAAAGCAAGCTCACAAAACCTTGTCTAACTTGCAATGCAATTATGAAATGTGGTTTACTTTCAAAAATCTTAATTATAGAGTTTCAGAACAAAATGAGATTTTATAGAACTACTGGAGGTCCGGTGCATGAAATTTGTGCACTCGGGGGGGTTGGGGTTCCCCAGCCTGGTCTGTGCCCTCTCACAGTGCGGGAGCCCCGTGATCAATCTCTCCAAAGAGATAGACCCCACCCACCCACCTGGGGCTCCTTGATGGATTGCCCCAAAGAGGTAGGCCAGAGCCAGGGGTCCCACCCCCCGCATCGCTGCACAGAGCCTCGGGACTTACCTCGGTGTCACTCACGCAGCGTCAAGTCCCTGCCCACCCACGAGTGCGTCGCCATGCATGCAGCCCCGCCCACCCACGGCCCCCGCTGCACACACAGCCTCCTGGTGATGGATTGTTACGGCGTGAGGGCATCACGGTGTGAGGGCGTGACAACCACATAGGCTTTTATTAGTATAGATTCCAACCCAACTATGTTATAGATGAGAAAACTGAGGCCTCTGCGAAATTAGGTGAGTCACAACAGTCAGGGATGCACATGGATAATTTAAGGCTAGAGTGAATATCACATATTCTTCTGGTCGCACCTACCGCCTGATGGATAGTACAACTTGGAGTATTTGGTAATTACATGCAGCCGAAACTCCTCAGATAGCAATACTTCTTTGAGGAAATGAAATCATAGTTCTAAATATAATGCTAAGAATATGTGTCCTTAACCTTCTCTGGCATTGTGTCCTGAGTAGAGAGATCAAAGATCTCTCAGCACCTTTAGTGAAACTGAGAAAAAATTTCCATTTGTAGTTCACTGATGGTGATTCCCTTGGAAGGTGGCTCAAGCTGATTGGATATTGGAGAAATTTAAAAGGAGAGACTGAGGTTTCATGGATTTTGTTTTAGTGAGGAGGTTGTTAACTGAGACTTCAATTCATTTAATGTTAGAAACCATGTCAACCATTTTTGCTGTGTGCTCATTTTTTTCCCAATGACTCCTACACCCAGCCCCACCAATAAAAATAAACCAAAAAAAAATCGAAAGGAATTGATCCATAGATTATTAATTTTACTCCATTAAGACACTGGGAAATGTTATGAACAAATGCCTAAGTTTCTTTGGCTGGCCCATTGAGAATCAGAAAATACCCACATATTCTAACAAGTGCATGGTTGCCCAAAAGATTGTATATTAATTATAACAAATCTCTTCTTTCCTAAAATCTCCATTGCATTTGTACAACATGTTTTATCTGACTAGGTCTCCATCAAACTAGCATAATTATTTTCATCAAGATTCTCAATGTTCTCTTACTTGTCAAATTCAGTGGTCAAATCCCTTTGCAGTCTTGCCCTGTCTTCTTAAAATAACGATGCACTTTAAAGCATGGCTGTTAGTTTTCTATCTAAAACATCTAAAGTCATGCACTTATTGTGACTGAACATACATATGGGGACTGAAGTGGGACAATTTCCAGTTATGTGAAAACTCTGATGGGGGTACTTGTCCAGAGCTCTTCACTGGGTCAGCCAAGGCTTTGTGAAATCTGCATCTTAGCTCAATTTCTCCCTCTGCCCATTTCTGCTTCATCTCTTCCTTTTCACTGGTATTCTGTGAATTATTTCAATCCACAGTTAATGTTGAAAAAAATCATAGAGGAACCATTAAAAGCAGATTCAAATTTGGCCTGTAATTGTCTGCCTAGAAACCTCATCTCATATACCTGGCACAACTGTACTCACCTTTGCAGGTTTAGACTTTCCACGTGCTCTGAACTCCATTTAATTCTCACGCAGAGAGAACTTACAGAAATATGTCCTTCAGGTGGACAGCTTCTGGAAAATCTTACTATTTAGGAGTTCTCCCCCGATCTCTACACCCCGTTCTAACAATTGAGCATCTATGTTTCTTTCTCTAACAACATCCTAATCTTCTAGCACAAGGGAAACATTTAAGCCCCTGACTTGTTCCCATGCGATTAATTCCTGCCTTTATACATCCTGATAGCCCGTTCATTTCAGTTCGTTGCCATGCATGTTTCATGTTGCTATGCCTTTGGACAGAATTACTGTAGCTGAACTCCACCAGAGCAGATGGACAGCAACAAACCTGGCACCGGGCATTGCCACAGCTGACTGGCTAATTTGATACTGTTTGTTTCAAATTCCGATTCCCGATTGCCCTGATGCACTTACTGCTGAACTTCCCTGGGTGAAGGCTATTCCTTACCGTGAGCCTGACTTCAATCCTCCCATGAAATGCAGTTGAAGTTGCTTCCATGTCCCTACCTCGCCTTGTTGGTGTGTCCTTTTATCAGAGCCTGTCACTCACCCCCAAAATCTGGCACGAACTCTCCCTTCACTTTTATTCTTCTCTTCCTACCATTTAAAAATATGCATTTTCTTTTTCTGATAAAGTCTTGGTGACCACACTACAGTTTGGCCAACACACTTCTTTTAAAGACTCTTTGTTTTGTTTTGTTCTTAAGGGGCATTTACTAATACATGAGCAGCAGAGACCTCTACTGGTTATTCAGGTTAACTTCTTAAAATGCTCACCATATTAAATGTTGATTTTCTCTACTTTGTACCCTATTGGTTGGTAAATGGTGTTTAATGTAATCAATGCCTTGTAAATGCAAGCCTAGATTTATGTATGTTTTATAGGAAAAAAAAAGGATTTTCCTCTGATTATTGAGCTGCAGAAGTGAAAATCCACAGCCAAGCCAAGAAAAGAACATAAAAGAAAGAGTGGATCACAGATAAACCGACAATTTTCAGATAATTTGGGCAAAGCCAACGTGACTTTCCCCATGGATAATTCAGGAAGTGCAGATGATTCCAGCATAAGGTGCCATCAAGTGGAAAAGTGGGTTTGCCCCTTGAATATTATGGATGCTTACTTACCTGATCTCCTCATTTTTATGCAGCAAATTTGAACTCCTGACAAAGTTTATTATCAATGAATGTGCTGATACACAGCAGATGGTTATGCATATTTAGTAAAAAAATGTATGAACAAAATATATGTCTGCCAGTAGAACTACTTAGGTATTCTAGTTAGCTTTCTTACTTGAGATATACCCACTGCTATGCAAAAAAGAAAGTTTAAAAACACCTTTCAAATTTATAGATATTTGTGACTTTTATATGAACTGGGTAGGTGGCATTGTAAGATCCTGTACAGGATGAAGAACCTTATGAAGAAGGGAGAGAGGGAGAGAGAGAGAGAGAGAGAGAGAGAGAGAGAGAGAGAGATTGAGAGAGACCAGTGTACCTAAAATTTGCCAAGCAAAATTTTCAAAATTCATATTGTGAATTTAAAGTTGGTTAGTGGAGAGAGAGAGAGAGAGAGAGAGAGAGAGAGAGAGAGAGAGAGAGAGAGAGATTGAGAGAGACCAGTGTACCTAAAATTTGCCAAGCAAAATTTTCAAAATTCATATTGTGAATTTAAAGTTGGTTAGTGTATCTTTTTACATTTTGGGTGGAAGAATTTGGTCTCTAGTCTCTACAATATGATGATTCCCTGTTGTACTCCATACTAACCTTTAATTCATCCCAGAATGCCTGAGAACAGCTGTTCCTGAATCAGAATCTATTGCTGACATTTGTTTCTATTTAGCCTATTTGCATATAACTTACTGAATATGTAGAGCCCTATTTTGTTACTAGACGGTTAGTGACAAAATAACATTCTGAGCAGGATCGGCATGAAGTAAGCCATGCCATGACTGTACCTGCTTAGTGTTTACTGTATAATGGGATCCATAATGACATGTGATAGAAAAAAAGCCCATCACTATCCAATGTAGAGGTTGGCATTATTATGATTCTAACATGCATTTTTGTCAAGTGACAGATAACATACTGGAAAAATTATGAGTCTAGGTATTTATCCTTGCTCTACTCCTTATTTACTGAGTGGTTTAGTAACTAAATTTTAGAGTCCTCATCTGTAGACTAGGAAACATAGATATTAAATAAAACAAAGTCTATTGGCCATGGAAATAAGAAAAGTGCTGAACTGCAGAAGTGAATAATACTGAAAAGATTATTATGCACTTCTTTATCATAGTATAGGATGCGGAGGCACAAATGTCACTTTTGGTTTGACCAACATATTAAACTGTTATTTATTTACCTGAAGAGTAGTTATGATTTCAAAGAAAAAGTATGGGACTGATTACTTTTCATGTTGCCAGGGCAAGAAGTTATGCTATTTCTGTGATGTAATTTAAGTTTTTGAATCACATTGACTGCAAAAATAAATTCTGTCTAAAAATCTGGAGAGGCGAACAAAGCAAGGAGAGATGACTAAGTAGTTACTGTATTCAATAATTTATAAGTACCAGCAGAACTTTTGTTAGAGGGTTACTATGATTTTCACCCAAAGGTCTTCATCAATGCACAGCAATTTAAATGATACAGTTCTGTTTCTAGGAGAAATGACACCATAAAACCCCAGATAAATAATTTTCTTATATATTAACTCCACCCATATCCATATGATGTTATAATCTTTTTTTAAAACTTTATAATATTGAAAGCAGTCTCCTCTAAGGTAGAGTATTTTGTCCACATGAGAATCTGCAGGTTTTACAAGGAAAAATTAGTACCCACACAACACAATGAAAATGCTGAAATGGGGACTGAGGTTTACTTACTCAGATTCTGCGTCTTTCTGCTGCAGCACACTTCATTCACTAGAGAACCGCTCCTCCTGCATTGCTGCCAGGTGGGGACATGGCCCCTGTAAACAGTTTGTCCAGTCAATGGGGGGCGGGGGTGCAGGGGGCACTAGACAGCTGCTTCCCTGGCCAATCAGCCAATATCCAGTGACTCTCGTGGTTAATCACCTCTGGTACCACTGTAAACGTGTAGCAAGAACAGCTCTGGTGGAATAAATGGAAAGGCACACAACTGCCAACAGGAGGTAAAAATCAGGAAACATTATTTTTATATTGACTAGGAATAGATACTGACTCTGACACTTTCCTGATTGTGTCGAGATGAGGATTTGCACTGAACTTGGGATTGACTGGCCACAGGATGACTTTCAGTGCTTCTATTCCCACCAGTAGATGATTTCTTGGGGTGCCAATATTTATTCTGTGGCTGGAGAAATTCCTTGTAGCTAGTTGTCTCTGTTTGATGCCTATCAGGAAGGATTTGGGCCAGCCTTGTACTTGCAGGGCTCAGGAGAGTAACTTTCATCTTTCTGCTCTCAGACAAGCCATCGCAGGATACATTCCGGCTGCTCGCTGCACTGGCTTCTGTTCTTCACCCTGTCTCATTTTTGGCAGTTGAGATATAAACCTTCAAGAAAACTCAAAAGATTATTTGAAGACATCAATGTTGTCTAATACTGAGGTATTTACTGTTTAAACCTCACGATCTTGTGGAAAGAGAGTGGACTGCCATGCCGTTGACATATTTAACCCCTTTAGGGCTGAAAGGGAACATACTGATAAACATTCTACACAACTTTCTAATCAGTTATAAGACTTCGGGAAATTATAAGAACAGAATTGGTGGATCCTGGGTCACTCCAGAGCCAGAGCCCAAAAGGATGAAATGTGAAACTATTTGCTTTTCATCAATATATCAAGTAAATACAGAACTCCCATCTAGTCTCCCAACATTATTTGGTCATATACAGAATATAAAACTATTAGCATGGTATAGTGGCAATAACAGACTTAAGAGTCCAAAAATGTTTGGATCTGGTTTGGTATCTGCAATGTATTAAATATATGGCATTAAATATCTGTAAACTGAAATAGAGTCAGTTTATTGGCTACTATTAGAAGCCAAGGCCCTTGTCCTCAATAATCCCACATTATCTTTAAGATTAAAAGACTAAACTGCTGTGAATATTTTAAAGATCCAATGTTGATAAAAGGATATGATGAGAGTTTTAGATTTAAAAGTCATCCTCATGTAAATGACAGAAGATTAAATGCTATTATCTGTCAAAACCCATTTTCATTCATTCAACTAATATTGTTTGTTAAGCACTTACTCAGCCAGGCATTGGGTTCTCGCATTCAGTGATGTTGGGTTAGATTAAACACCATTTTGGTCAGTTACTATCTGCTTAACTTCAGGTGAACATCCCTGGAAAAGTGGTCCATGTGGATGCTTTCATCTAGGAACTATTTTTCACAAATGAAGTACCCCCAGAATTTATGTTTTAAAATATAGAAAATTTGCAATGGAATTGTGAGCCTACAGTATTCAAAACCTGTCAAACTGAAGCCAAATATTTGAAGAAACTGTGTGTCCATTTGCTAGGAGAGTATGTACATTAAGGCATAATAGGTTAGTTGTATTAAGGTAAGATATAGGGTTGGGAGAAATTAGTTCTTTTATAAAACAGTTCACAGAAACTGCGCTGCTTATTTTGAATAACATTTTGTGTGTGTGTGTGTGGCCATTATGCTTTTTTTCTTGTAAAAGTAAACCAGAAATAAATATAAATTTTTTCATACCTTTGAAATATCTGTCCCTTGCTCTTAATTAGGTCATAAATACTTTAACCAAAGTCTCCTAGTGTCATTCTTTTAAGGGCACAGTCAATGCAACATTTAGCATAATACTTTGCACAGAGTCCTTAATAAATATTTATTTGATGTACATGATTTTCTTAAATTAGAATGATTTTGGTTTTAAGAATTTAAACTGGTTAATGATTCCATACTAATTATAAGGATGTAGATTATGGTCCTATTAATTTTATTCTTCAACATCTTGTAGATTTTAGAAATATCATATTCTACTATTAGTTAATTAAAATAATTTTAGATATCATCATATTTGAGGGGTTACTTTATTAGGGGAGGAGGGATCTTATATTGCACTAGCATGGCCATCATGGCCTTTTTTTAAATTCTCACCCAAGGATATGTTTTCATTGACTTTTAGAGAAAAAGGAAGGTAGAGGGAGAGAGAGAAATACCAATGTGAGAGAGACACATCCATCAGTGCCTTCCATATGTGCCTCGACCAGGGATGGACCTCACAGACTGGCTATGTGCCCTTACCAGGATCGAACGTGCAACCTTTTGGTGTACAAGACAATACTCAAACCAACTGGTCCACCCAGCCAAGGCCCGCATTGCCTTTTTTAAGGTATCCACTAAGAACCTAAATCTGTTTTTTCAAATTCTTTATAAAATAGGCATGATCATATTTATTTTAAATAACATCACAAGATTTAATTTAATAAATGTGTTCATTCATACCCAATAATGACTACTTTCTCAACAACACTCTTTTTTATGATGGCTTGAAGGACAAATTTTATCCTAATAACTCAAGAAAGTATAAAAAGCAGGGTTGATTAAATATATTAATGATAATGGACATCAGGTGTCTTACTATCAATAGAAGGATTTACAAATATAGAAAGCAGGAAAATTAAAGTAAATTGTGAAGTTTGACAGGAAATAATATAATCTCTTACTTTTTAATTATCCTATATAATAAAAGGCTAATATGCAAATCAACCAAATGGCAGAACGACTGGTAACTATGACATACACTGACCACCAGAGGGCATACACTCACTGCAGGGGCTGCCCCCTGGTGGTCAGTGCACTCTCACAGGGAGAGCACTATTCAGCCAGAAGTTAGGCTCACTGCTGGTGAGCGCAGCAGCGGTGGCAGGAGTCTCTCCCGCCTCTGTGGCAGCACTAAGCCATCAGTCGGACATCCCCCAAGGGCTCCCAAATTATGAGAAGGTGCAGGCCTGGCTGAGGGACACCCCCTCCCCCGCCCCCAAGTGCTCAAATTTTGTGCACCAGGCCTCTAGTATATGGATAAAGAAATAAATATAATTTTAAACATATATATTTTTTGTTTGTGGGATGTGAAGAAAAGATGCAGTAATACTAGTTATTAGTATGCTACAGGGATAATAAATTCCTTTTTTAAATATATTTTTATTGATTTCAGAGAGAAAGGTAGAGAATCATTGATCGGCTGCCTCCTGCACACCCCACACTGGGGATCAAGCCCACAACCGGAGCATTTCCCTGACCAATAATCAAACCATTGACACTTAACCCCTGAGCCATGCCGTCTGGGCAATAAACGCCTTTTCTATGCTCAAATTTTGAACCACCTTTGAGGGACAATGATGTTTGGCGAGTGGAAATTAATATGCCATCTTTATTACTGATAAAGCAATTAGAGAATGTGCCTTACACATGTTGCAACACTGGCTTCCAAATACGTACACACCAATAGATGGATTTTCCACTCAGCCCTAAGACCTGCCAGCCCTCACTGCTGGCTTACACAGAGACTACAGTTGAGTTTTCCAAAAGCATGCAGATTCTAAATAGAAAATGAAAAAGGGACATGTTATATATACCCTGTTTCTTGTCCTAAACTTGCTGATCAGATAAGTCATTTCTTTTTAGGAAAGACTTAGGAAGTCAGGGTAGTTAACCTCAGAGATGACCCAGCACATAATAAATCTAGACAGGGGAAAGGAGTTGAGTATATGGAAAGTATGAAGACACTATTGAAAACAGTGCTGGGGAAAGTAAAGGCAGATGGAGTGTTATTGACTCATTATTAAAGCAACAGGAAAGGAAATGCAATCAATCACTGGGTTTCTATCATAGCCCAAGAAAGTGCCCAGGACTTTGAATTCCTGACATATAAATAAAAGAAGTTTAATAGACCTCGACATAAACAGAAGGGGAAACAACTAAAGCTTAAAAGGAGAGACAACCCAATTTATTAGCAATTATACCTTTTAAGTTTTTTTAGAATAAATATGTATACATATTGTTTTAACAAAAATTTGTTACAAAAATATCTTATTTAAAATACATGCAATCAAAGTCGCCATTCCATAATTTTAAAGAGAGCAGTGATCGATGCTCTAGAACCCAGAACTGGTATTTTGAGAAAATCGGGCCAGTTGACTAATTCTGCCAGTGCTCAAAGCAGCACCATGCCACTAGTAGCAGCTATCTGAATGTTAAAATTACTCTCTAGCAATATAAACATTTCAACAAAGCTTGCCTGGCAAACACAAAACCTGCTAAATGAAGTGAAAATGCATTAAATGCGAGTATATAGATCAATCCTTATAAGATATTAAGGGATTTAGATAACAAAAGAAAAGAAAACCAAGTATAAACTTCTTATCTGCTAAAAATTTTGGTAGTGAGGCAATAAATGTATTCAAAACTTAAAAAAAACTCTTTGGTCAATTATTTCCCCCTAATATTCTTTCTGTGGCTTGTGGCAATCTACCTTATGTAACCAAGAGCATATTCTTGATTGAAAATGTCTCTGGCTCCTTTTTGAGTCAAACTAAAAGAATTTGCATGTGAATCATGCAGAGGTACTAATGCAGAATAACTTTTTATAACTGTATCTTTCCTTGAATTCAATGGAATAAAGAAAGTTATAAAAATCACATTCCATGGAAATCAATGAATTATTTTTCAAGCAACTATTCACCATTGAAAAGATCTTCTTTTTAGCCAAACATAATAATCACTCTTTTTTATCTCCTTTCTTACTTTCCCTGTGAGTCTATGCATTTCAATTGCTAAGCATGGCTGAGGCTAGGAGAGATAGAGAGAAACTACAAGGAATAACTCTTGGTTCCTTCAAATGCCTCCTATTTTCTTTGTTAAAATCTAAACTATGCCTTATCATAAGAAAGGGGTTTTGGATTTTCCCTTTACATTCATGTGAATCCATCACAATAATTCTTTGCTGAGAATAAACTCTCCTTCTATTCTGGACCCTCGGTGCATCTATATATGTTCAATATGTGTCATTTACGGTAAGGACAATGTATATATTTTATTCTACAAAACACAGACTATGTAAATACTCTCTCTTGAAAATATTATTCTTGGATATTTGAATCTAAGTAGCACTATGCTTGTTTGAAAATGCATGCTTATGCTTTCACAAGTTATATTGTGAAACTTAGTAAGTTAATAACTATTGCCCTTTAATTTATTAATTAAACAAATAAAGCATTTTGTGTTCGGCCTCTCTAGCATATGGGCATTCTTGTTAGGGCTCACTAGAGCCTGTAGAAACCTCCTACCTCCAAGTTTTCTCGTATGTGACTTCTTCACTTAAATGCACTGTTTATTTGTATTAAAAATAGCATGTAGTTCATCAACAATAAGAAGAAATAAATATACCTGGAATTGATGTAGAACCTTCCTTTTCTCTGGAACCCACTCAAGTCTGTCAGCCTCTGAATTAGTAAAAGAAAAAACAAAGAATGGATCAGAACCATATTTGCTGTGTGGTATATTCTGTCTCCAAAACAGAGACTCACAAAGTGCTGTGTAATTTTCTAAGTGGCAGGAGATATGAGTAGCTACGACTTGTCCATTATCTTAGAGGTGAAATCCTGACAAAACCTAAACCACTGAACTCTTAAAAGTTTCATTAACTGACAGGGCTTTGAACTTCCATAATGTTTATCTGCCACCTCCTGCTATATCTGCTACATTAGGTCTTCTAGGGTACTCATCACTTTCTATTCACTACGTTCAATTAGCATGTCATAGGCAGAGTGGACCAGTGTAACATTCTCCAGAATGTTAAGATGTTCAAGGATGCCCAAACCACATTATGACAGAGTATGTAAGTCTTAACATAGCTGAGAGGAAAGTTAATTCAAATTGCTCTATAAAGTACAAGTTTTGTTCTGTCCTACAGGCTGGGATAAAGAACTTATTTACCAGATCAACCGTATATAAAGCTCCCTAGACTGCACTGGTCAGCATTAGTAATCAGCTACAATGAGGGCAGCCACCTGGACTAGTTTCCAGGAGCCAACCATCATTTACTATGTTCTGAGATTTTTCAGGGCGATAATGGGGATGTTATGAGCATTAGCATCCCAGCTTCTGTTAATTCTTTTGTGGTAGTGCTGAGAGGTAACAATGTTGCTTTAATCTTGTCTGGGGTGGGTGGTAGGCTTCTTCATGGGTTTCTACTTGGTCATATTGAAGTAATGACTCTTACTCCATAGGTCACAGAACCACAGTATGTGTTCAGCCAGGTGCTGTTTGTCCCAATTCCATGTTTGGGTGAAGAGGAAATAACCACAGGTGGGTCTATAGACCTAGTGAACCCACTGCGACATAGACTTTGGCCAAATTTTGTTTATCACCCCCAGAAAACCATCCCCACTTTTATCAGAAAACCATGGTGATATTTTTGGTGACTTTTTTTCAATTCAGCTTAGATCACATATTTAATATTCCTCAAATATCTGAGTATTCCCATTTTCTTACTGAGTGGTTACTGTGAAAATGCTCAGGCCCTATTTGTGAAAGATCAAAGGGATAATCAACAAAGATATTATAATCCATCATGGTAACTGGATTGCTCTTTAATCAATGGCTACAAATCTGTGTGAATTGAATTAGATCTGTAAAAAGATTATTTAAGAAATCATATGTGTTTTTTGTGTGTGTTTTTTTTACATACTAGCACTGGACAATCCAACAGCCAAATTAAGAAATTATTCTATTTAAAATAGCTTTAGAAGAATTAAATGTAAATAAATTTAACAGAACACATATTGATTTGTGTGTTGAAAACTACAAAATGTCAATTATCCTCAAATTGATTTACTTTTGTAAAAAAAGAAAACAGGTGAGGACTTACACTGCAATTTCAAAACAGTGCTAGTGACTAAAAATAGACATATAGACCAAAGGAATTAGACGAAGAGCACAAAAATGAGCCCTTACATTTATGACCAATTGGTTTTGAAAGAGGTATTAAGACAATTCAATGGAAAGATATAGTCTTTTCAATAAGTAGTGCAAGAATACTAAATATTCATATACATACAAATAAACATACAAATAATTAATCCTCACATCATGAACAAAATTAACGCATGTGGCTCTGAGGTCTAAATTTAAGAATAAAAATTAAAACTTCTAGAATAAATCACAGAAAAAATTCTTAGGGTAGATCAGTGTTTCTCAACTTTTTTTTTTCATTATTACTCCTTTAAAAAATTTTAAAAACATTTTTATCTAACTGTTCCACCCACAAAATTTTAATTTTTATACAATAGATATAGTAGATTTTTTTTAATCTAGCTAAGATTTTTTCACCCATGCAAAAGAACCCATATTTACCCCTTTGAGGCTTGCATGCCTATTTGAGAATGCATATATTTAACAAAGGGTTTTTAAATACACTGACAAAGTATGAGCCAAGCAAGAAAGACTGGTTAACTGAACTTCATCAAAATGTAAACCTTTTGTGCTTCAAAATACACTGATCAGAAAATTAAAATACTAGTCACAGACTGAGAGAAACTATTTCCAAATTCTATATCTGATAGAGGACTTATTATCTAGACACAAAAAAATTTTCTAACTCAATAAAAACAAGATGCATATCTCATGTAAAAAATAGACAAAACAAAATACTTTTAAACAAACATTTTGCCAGATATATGAACTAAAGAGTGCTCAACATTATTCATTAGTAGGCGAAGGTAAATTCAAAATACAATGAGTTACTATTACACACCCATTAGAATTTCTATAATATGTAAACAGACAAAACTAAGTGTTGAAGTTTTGAAGACAGTGTAATCACTTTGAAAAAATAGTCTGATGATTTTTTAAAAGATTAAACAAACTTATACAACTCAGCAATTTCACTCCTAGGAATCTATATCTTAAAAAAATGAAAAGATAGGTCCACATGTGTCCATATTCTGAATGTTCACAGCAGCATTATACATTAAATAGAGGCCCAGTGCACAGATTTGTGCACTGGTGGGGTCCCTCAGCCCGGCCTGTGCCCTCTCACAATCTGGAACCCCTTGGGGGATGTTGGAGAGCCGGTTTTGGCCCAATTCCTGCAGGCCTGGCCCAGGGACCCCACTGAACCTGGTATGCATATAAGATCTTTGGTTAATCTCTTTTCAGCACCCCGCCCCCTTCCCTCTGAGATTCATCAGTCTGTTCCATGTTTTCATGCCTGTTCATTGAGTGTCTGCCCTGTGGTGGTCAATGAGCATCATAGCTACTGGTCAAACTGTCAAATGGTCAAATGGTCGCTTATGCTTTTTTATATTTAGATAGTCCAATAGTGGAAATAATCCATCACCTGATCTATATGTAAACGAATGTAAAATAACCATAAATTAGAATATTACTTAGGGTAAAAAAGGAATAATGTATTGACTCATACTACAACTTGCATGAATCTCACAAACATCACTATCAGTAAAAGAAGCCAGATAAAAGACTACACAGTGTGGCATTCCATTTGCATGAAATATCCAGAAGAAGTTATTTTTGAGAGACAGTGGTTTTCTGGCATTGGGATGGGTGTGGATTTTGACTGTAAATGTACATATACAAATTTTTTGGCTAATGAAAAAGTTCTAAAATAGATTATAACGATAATGCCACAGTGACTTTGTAAGTTTATTATAAATTATTATGTACATCTATTATGATTTAAGTTTATGGCTTATAATCTTAATCAATAAAGCTTTAAAAAATACCCTATTAAGTATTCTGTTTAATAGTGTTCTCAATAGTTATGACCTGTCAAATATTGGATTTTTAACTAACAAGAGTAAAGATCTGCATAATAAAATGACAAAATATTCCAGAAGCTTAGTCTAAGGGAGTTAAGATTTAGTAAAAAATACAGTTTATGATCAACCTTAATAGATAATTCAGAATCCAGAATAAACTGAGAAACTGAAATGTAGGTACATGTCACAGCTTACCAAACTTATAAGAGCACAGTTAAATTTTCTTTTTTAAATTTTTTATTGATTAAGGTATTACATATGTGTCCTTATCCCCCCATTACCCTCTCCCCCCCGCTCATGCCCTCACACCCCTGTTGTCTGTGTCCATTGGTTAGGCTAATATGCATGCATACAAGTCCTTTGGTTGAACTCTCCTGATGGGATGGGGTGGAGAAAGATGAAAAGAGGTAGAACTGGAGTCAGAGGTACCTCAAGTTTTACTGAAAGGCCAATCCTTAGGAACAAGACTGTGCAACTAATCAATGCTCAGAGTAGTACCACAGTTCCCTAAGAATATATCAAAAACAGTTTCCTGAACAGAATCTGGGACAGACAGAGAATTGCTTAGAGTCAGATTGCAACTTAGTGATACAGTCTGAAAGCTAAATCTTGGAAATTTGTGCCCATTTTGGAAACTGAAGCAAAGGATAAGAACAGAAAAAAATCTCAGGAGAGGGTATGTGTGTGTGAGGTGTATGTGTGTGTGCGCATGTGTGTAACAGGAGTGGAATACATATTTCCAAAATGTGAAGTAGAGCCCATGAGTAAAAATTAGTATGACAGATGAGTTATCTAGATCTAAAATAATGTTGGTCCTATTGTTGTTGTTGTTTTTTATTTACTAGTAAAGGAGAGATTTTTTTTCCCACTAAGAATAATGCATCACAATAAAAAGATACTTTTCTTTCCATAAAAATCGACTTCCTGTTTCACGTGATACATGTTCACACAGCATTCAGCTTAACCGCCTTTTTCCCCCCACTTAGGAAAGATATAATCTCTTCTTGAATACCATCAAGAGAATGAGAAGGGTATCACTGGAAGGTCTGGGGAGACCTCATTAATTTCTTCATTCCAACAGAGACATCTGAGGAGTCAGAGAAATCCCCCTCATTAAGGAAGAAGCTGACACGTTATGGGTTGGAAGAAATATGTGCTTATTAAACAGAGTTTCACAGAGATAATGACCTGATAGTTCCCTAACATCATGAAACTCCTTATTTTCCATGAATTTCTTAATTTCTCTATATTTCTCAGAAAATAGAGAAACTAATGAATTTTGTTTTCCCCCTGAGCAAGTGTGTTTGGGGCAGATCATCCAGCTCAGGAACCCATGGCACAAAAGTAATCAGTTACCTAGAAGATTTTGTAAATTAAGCCCTTTTGTACCTTGGAGAATGTGTGATTTAGGTCGCTTACAGACAAGCTAAAATACACAGGAAAATCACAGGGGCCTTTGTAAGCACAGCTTCACTGAGCATCCCACTCTGCTGTGAACCACACGGGTCTGGGAGCAGAGACTGGGAGATAGGTCTTCGCCCAGAAAGGCTCCCAGGAGCGGGGTTTCTTTTGCTTTTCATCTTGGCCCAGGTGCTGAGGGCATGATTTCAAACAATAAAAGCAGAATAGCGCTCCCCAAGTGCAGTGAATAAAAGGACCAAATATTGAATGAGCAGTTTCCAGAGGGTCTTAGAGAGCTGGGTGTTTATATTTACAGCGTTATCGCAATAGTTGCAAAATGGTAAAATCAGTGGAATAAGTCAGAATTAGAGTTGCATTTATAGTTTTGAGCCTTTGGTGCTTTATTAAAGGCTGGTGATAGAGGTCTCCTGAAAAGTAATTTTGTTATGGTCATTTTCATTATTCCAGTAGCATAACTGAAATGTTTTATCAAACAAAGAAAATATAGTTTGGGTTATGTTACTCAATATGAGAATATCTCTTTCTTAATGTAGTGATTTAAATCTTCACAAGTATTGTGAATACTCATGTGTTTGTACTTAATACTTGTCAATTTATTGTACTTTCTTCTTTTATTTTATTGATTTTTTACAGAAAAGAAGGGAGAGGGATAGAGAGTTAGAAACATCGATCAGAGAGAAACATTGATCAGCTGCCTCCTGCACACCTCCTACTGGGGATGTGCCCGCAACCAAGGTACATGCCCTTGACCGGAATCGAACCTGGGACCTTTTAGTCCGAAGGCCGACCCTCTATCCACTGAGCCAAACCGGTCAGGGCTATTGTACTTTCTTTTATTTATCATGATTTATAAGTCTTCATCTATGGCTTCTATGCAATGGGATATTAATAGCAAATAGTTTATAGTGATGTTATGAGTATTAAATGAACAAACCTCACAAATGAATGTGTCAATGTTAATAAGCCATTGCTTTGTTTTCTCTTCTCATTGTTTTTGAAGGTATTATTTGATTGAAAGCCACAGAAACCCAATTTATTGGATCTTAAAGAAATTAATTATTTGGCTCAGGTACCATGCCATAGGAAGGATCAGCACAGTGCTTGTCTCAGGGGGATCATAGGATCCTAAAACTGGATTCCATTTCAGAGGGTCTGTACTCTGGGTCTCCTCTCTCTTCAGGGTGGTTGAATTCTCTAGCATTAGCTTTCACCACACAGAAGGGCACATATCCATGGGCAGCTCCGGATTGACATGCTTACAGCTTATGGTCAAAGGGAAAATAGCCTTCTGTAATGACCTATGTTTAAAATGTCCAGAGAAGCTGCTGACTAGGTCAGTTTGAGCACATGCCCAGCCCATGACCTACTCTTTTGTCAACCATATGAGGCAGGTGGATCAGGACATTACGGGGGTCATAACATGACCCTGGTGACCAGAAGGGCAGAATTCTGAGATTATCACACTCATCTGGGAAAAAAGAGATGGGAACATTGGTGAGACAAAACAATGGATAAATTT
>NW_005371693.1:2790053-2793762 GCF_000412655.1 Myotis brandtii
AATAATAATAATAATAATAATAATAATAATATGGATCTCACTTTCATGAGAGCTGAGTGCAATAAACTAGATGAAAGGGTTTTGAATCTGTAATTTGGCTTACTGCATGAGATTGTTATTCTATTATGGTTGCAAGGTACTTAAAATATAGCAGTTACCTTTTGTCACCACTAGATGATAGTCAAGTGTAATTAACCTATCAAAATTCTGACTGTACAGTTATGAAAAAATAAGCCTAAAACTAAGTGTTTTTAAGTAGCTTTTAATAAGCAGAAGGCTAAATGAAAAACAAGTTAGAGATGGCTGCCTATTCTTAGAAAATAACATAATGTTTTAATTATTTCCACAAATTTATTCATTCACTCTTTCAAAAGCATGTGTGTTAGATGTCCAAATTTTTCTTGTTCACTTTTCTTTCTTTAAAAAGGAGCATTCTTGACATATCTATACTAATACAAGGGTAATACGCTAATTAGACTGGGTAGACCGGACGTCTTCCAGACATCATTCTGGACATCCTTCCTGACAAAGCCGGGGCCCAGGCGAAGCCACCTGGCATCCTGGGTGCCTGTGGCCAGCCAGAGGGAGGGAAGCCAGGGTCCTGGGGGCCTGCAGCCGGCTGAAGGAGGGAAGCCTGGGTCCCAGGTGTGGGGGCCGAGGCAGAGGCAGTTAGGGGCGATCAGGCAGTCAGGCGAGTGGTTAGGGGCAATCAGGCAGGCAGGCAGGTGAGTGGTTAGGAGCCAGTGGTCTCAGATTGCAAGAGAGATCCCTGATTGCGAGAGGGTGCAGGCCAGGCTGAGGGACTCCCCCCGCCCCCGGCACAAATTTTGTGCATTGGGCCTCTAGTAATTTACATAACACGAAGGTCACCTACTCAAAGTGTAGAATCCAATGTTTTTTGCTTATTTACAGAGTTAGGCAGTCATCACCAAATCCAATTTTTTAACATTTTCCTCACCCAAAATTGTACCAATTAGCAGATACTTCCCATTATTTACTGACCGCCCACCCCTTCACAAATGCGCTTTCTTTCTTTGTAGATTTTCCTGTTCTGAATATGTGTCCAATGTTTAACCAAAGCAAATGGACTTGGATTTTCTTTCAGAGAAATCAACATATGACCAGTATTTTCTCACAATTATGTAATCAGTGTGTGACTGTTCTCGATGCTCACTCACTCATTTTGTGCACCTGTAATGCATACTATACTAATTCTTTCCCAAAGTAGCAGAGTTTGCACCTTATTGGAAGTTCAATATGAGCCCCTTTGAGTTGTATGAAGAAGGAAACTAAAGAGCTGGATCTGGATTCTCATTAGTTATGTATTCAACCAGGTAGAATCAATATTTACGTCAAATAACAAGACTATTGATGATCAATATTTATGGAAAGCATACTATGTACTTGGAAAAGTTATAAGAATTTTATGTGCATTAATATATTTCACTTTATAACCAAATTTTAATAGAAAAAAATATCAATCTGATAAAGCTTCTTTGAATAAGATAATGTGAATGAGTTTTGAAAGCTCTAATAGATTGTGATATGTTATACTATTACTCTAAATTAGTTATGCATGCTTCTACTCTATAACTTTAGAGATAATAAAACTGAGGTACCTGCTGACATAGCTAGGAAGTGTGAGGGTTCCAATTCAAATTTAGGCAACTCGTCTCCCAGCCCTCCACATGGCAATATAAATTCACGTAAGCTCATGGCATGTATGGTGTCATTTTTGTTAACTGTTGTAATTTCAGTGCTGGGTCACATGTCTAAATACAGTAGGTAAATGCCTGTTTTTATAATAAATGCATTTTTTGTTTCACCAATATTCAATTTGAAGAATGTTGCCATTTATCCAGTTTTTACTTCTTTTATTTCCCACACCAAAGATATTCTTTTAAGGAATATCCATTACCTAGATGAAGAAGAGTGGCTGCCTTGATCATTTCCAAAAAGTTGTTCTGTATTTAAAGTCTTTTATAAAATAAAAGTAGATTATGTGAAAAATAATTATATTGCAAAAAATGACTATTTACCAGTTGCTGTAGACAATATGTTTATTTTTGAAATGTTCAAGATGAACCTTAGAGCTCAAAGACTAAGAAGGGAAAAGGACCAGGAAACAGTTAAAATGCAGCATGACAGCCCGGCTTGTTTGCTAAGTATAAAGAGGGAACAACTAAGTGGGAAGGAGAGGGTAAATTATGGGGCATGTATTGGAAGGGTCTTCCTGGAAAAAGTGGCACCTGAACAGAGTTTTGAAAATAAATAAAATTTAGCGAAAGGATGAAAAGAGATTTAAGTCCCTCAGAATTAGAACATTATGAAGAATCAGCATAGCTAAAGCATAGTGCCTGTTGGGAAGCAGGTTGTAATGAGGCACATATATGAAAATAAGGTTGGAAAGGCAGGGAAATCCAGGTCACAGAGGCCTTTTTATGCTACAATTTCAGCAATGAACAGACTCCATTTAGAGACATCAAATGGAGGAGGGATGTAATCAAATGTGTTTTTCAGAAAGGCAGCTTTAGCAATTGATAGTTTGGAGAATAAAGTCAAAGGAATCCAAAACAAGCAGAATGGCCAATTAGGATATTGTTACAATATTTCAAGGGAGAAAATGTGTAGACTTGAACCAAAACTTAGACATACAAAGAAAACAAACTGCTTGTCTTAGGAGAAATAACACAAGTAGGACTGCCTAAGTTTGATGATTTATTCAATACTAGAGGCCCGGTGCAGGTGCCTCAGCCTGGACTGTGGGGATCAGACTGAAACCAGCTCTTCGACATCCCCCAAGGGGTCCTGGATTGCAAGATAGTGTAGGACAGGCCAAGGAACCCCACCGGTGCACGACTGGGGCTGGGGAGGGACCACTGGAGGGCTCCAGGGCGTGTCTGACCCATCAAACCCAGTCTCAATTGGCCAGACTCCAGCAGCAAGCTAACCTACTGGTCAGAGAATCTGTCTCCTGGTGGTCAGTGCACATCATAGTGACTGGTCGAATAGTTGGGCACTTAGCATATTAGGGTTTTATTATATAGGATTGGATATGAAAGAAAATGGGGATTCAAAACTGGTATCTAAGAGGTCTGTTTGTTTAACTACGCAGAAGCAGAAGGTAAGAACAGTTGATGACATGGAGAATTCAGGAGAAGGAAGAGGTTAGAGAGGGACTGGAAAGAGATAAGGCCAGATACAGTAAATTTCAGGTTCCATTGCACATCCAAATAGAGTATTTTATTAGTAATTTGATATGAGTGTTGAAGCAGGAGATAACTTTGAGGTGAAGATAAATTTTTCAGACATTAGCATATAGATGATAGTTGAAGTAATAAGAGAAGTAAAACCTATTCAAATACCTTTGTCCACACATCTTCCTGGCCAGGTCCTGGTCATTCTTTTAGATTTGGTTCTCTTGTTCTCTTTTCTGTAGTCTTTCCTGCCTCCTTCAGACAGGTTAAAAGTGTTTATAGCATCCATGCATTCTGTCATTCTCCACCAGAGAAGTCATAAATTTGAATTGAAATTGTTTGCTTACATGTCTGTGTGTCTTTTTTTAAAAAATTTTTTATTGCTTATAGTATTACAAAGGGTATTACATATGTGTCCTTTTTTTCCCCGCCCTTGACAATTCACTGGCCTCCCCTACCCCCCAGTGTCTTATGTCCATTGGTTATGCTTATATGCATGCATACAAGTCCTT
>NW_005371693.1:2800443-2804247 GCF_000412655.1 Myotis brandtii
TCCCTGCGATACACTGTTCCTCCGTGTTGTAAATCACAGTCCTGATTTTAAAGCGGCCGTATTTGTGATCCAGACTGCCTTAATTTGTGTTCACCTAAGAGTCAGTTTGTGGCTCAGCCTCTGGGTGGCAGTGTTTTGGGGTTGGCCTCTGAGGCTATATGGCTTCTCTACTTAAAACTGGTTTCTGTGTGTCTTGCTTTTTATATTTTTGTCCCCAATCTTTTTAAGCCTAGAAAAGTTCTCTGGCACATAAAGGGTGTTGAGAAATATATCCTAAACTAATATATCTTAACCAAATCTCTAAATGATATTTTGATTCTTTTTTATGACACAAAATGTAATACTTTGAAATGTCCATATTCTAGATCTTTGCACATGAACTTGTATGATGCCATATATTTTAGTGTAAAAGGTCTTGTTTAAAATCAGTACTGCCTAAAATCCTTAGGTGTCTAGGATTAAAAATGGTGGCAGAGTAAGTGGATGCTGCATGGACATGCTCCCAGGAACAAACTGGAATTACAACTAAAATACCAAAAAACTTCCTGAATGCTGATTGTAAAACTTGCAGGAGAGAACCCTGACCCCCAACAACCTAAAGTAGAGATCCCATATAAACTGGTAGGAGGGGCAGAGGTGCAAAAGGGCTGGCTGGGCATCCAAAGACAGCAACTGAAGTCCTAGAGAGCTATCTCAGCTGTGGAGGGTGCCACAGAGAATTCTGGGACCTAATACCCAAGCTAGGCCCCCCAGCAGAGAGCACCAAAACTGTGGAGGGTACTCACATAACATCTAGCTGTGAAAAGCGGTGGGGTGCTGTCTTCCAGGGAGTGACAGCTGAAAATTCAGACACCCTCTTAAAGAGCCAATGCACAAAATTTCCTGTGGAGCCACCTGCTTTATGCTCGAACTGGATCTGTGAGAGCAGAAGCCAGGACTGGGGACTCAGGGGATGGAGCTCAGAAGGCAGACACCCCAAGTTTCCTTGGCTGAGTCATTCCCTCACACAGAAAACATCTTTTCCACATAGACATTTGCTTTGCCTGGGGGGCAGACATTGACACACCCTATAAACATCTTGCCCTGAGGCCACTTAAGAGATTAAAAGTAACAATTCACATGTAGGCAGAAGCAACTGCCTCACCCTGTTGGGGGAAAAAGAAAAAAGCAAAAAAAACCTCTCACCACACCTGAGGACAATTGCCAGGGGGCAATTCAGGTCAGAATCTCATCAGGCTGTAGGCAGAGGTGGTCTCTGGCAGCTTTGGGTCTTTGCCTGATCTAATTAGTCAGAAAGAGTCTTTAACACTGTCCTGCACTAGAGAATGAGAGGTATAGAGGATCTCCTAATGCATAGTCACAAACCCAAACAGATAGCCAAAGTGAGGAGACAAAAAAACAACAATTTTCTAGAAAATTCTCTAGAAGAAGAGATAAATGAAGCAGAGATAAGAAATTTATATGAAACAGAGTTCAGAGTAATGATGGTAAAGATGCTCAACAGCATGAAAAAAAGATATAGTAACTATGAAAAAAGAACAGTCTGAGATAAAGAATGGCATAACACAAATAAAGAATACATTGGAAGGAATACACAGCAGATGAGGTGAAGCTGAGGATTGAATCAGAAAATTAGAAAGAGTCAAAAATATCACTCCATCACAGAACCAAAAAGAAAAAAAAAGAAAAAAACAGGAAGACAGCTTAAGGAAGCTGTGGGACAATGTGAAAAGTAACAACATTAGAATAGCAGGTGTGCCAGAAGAGACAGAAAGGGAGAAAGGAATAAGGAACGTGTTTGAAGAAATAATGGCATGAAACTTCCCTAACCTGGTAAAGGAAAAGGTCACACAAGTTCAGGAGGCATAGAGTATCCCAAGCAAGAAGAACCCAAACAGGCTCACAACCAAACACATCATAATTAAAATGCCAAAAATTAAAGACAAAGACAGAATCTTAAAGGCAGCATGAAAAAAGAAAACTGTTACCTACAAAGGAGTTCCCATAATGCTGACACCTGATTACTCAACAGAAACTCTACAGGCCAGAAGGGAATGGCATAAAGTATTGAAGGTAATGGAAAACAAAGATCTGAGACCAAGATTACCATATCCAGGAAAGCTATCATTCAAAATAGATGGTCAAATAAAGAGCTTCCCAGACAAAAAATAAAAAATAAAAAAAGCTAAAGGAGTACATCACCACCAAGCCAGCATTACAAGAAATGCTCAAGGGACTGCTGTAATGAAAAAAAGAAACAGAGAGAAAACTAGCCATAAAAAATTAACATGGCAATAAATAAGTACCTATCAATAATAACCCTAAATGTAAATAGATTAAATGCTCCAATCAAAAGGCATAGGGTAGCTGAATGGATATAAAAACATGACCCAACTATATGCTGTCTACAAGAAACCCACCTCAAAACAAAAGACACACACAGGATGAGAGTGAAGGGATGGGGAAAATTTTTTCTATGCAAATGGAAAAGGAAAAAAAGCTGGAGTAGCAAAACTCATTTCTGACAAAATAGACTTTAAAATGAAGTTCATCACAAGAGACAACAAAGGTCACTACATAATACAAAAGGGATCAATCCAACAAGAGGATATACCCCTGGTAAACATATATGCACTCAATACAGGAACACCTAAATATATATATACATATATACTCAATGGGCAAAAACTAAAACCATTTTCCCCAAGAACAGAAATAAGACAGGGATGACCACTTTTACCACTCCTGTTCAACCTAGTACTGGAGGTGCTGGCTATAGTGATCAGACAAGAAGAAGAAAGAAAAATTAAAGAAAGAAAGAAAAAAAAAAGAAATAAAAGTCATTCAAATTGGAAAAGAAGTAAAACTGTCTTTATTCACAGATGACATGATATTGTACATAGAAAACCCCGAAGACTCCATCAAAAAAACAGCTAGACTTAATAAATGAATTTGGCAATGTTGCAGGATACAAAATTAACACCCAGAAATCTATGGCTTTTTTGTATACCAATAAGAACTCACAGAAAGATAAACTAAAAAACACTCCCATTTACCATTGCAACAATAAAATTAAAATACCTAGGAGTAAACTTAACTAAGGAGGTAAAAGACCTATACTCAGAAAACTACAAGACGTTGAAAAAAGAGATAGAGGAAGACATAAACAAATGGAAGAATATACTATGTTCATGGATTGGTAAAATCAACATCATTAAAATGTCCATACTACCCAAAGAAATCTATAAATTCAATGCAATTTCCATTAAGATACCAATGACATATTTCACAGACCTAAAAAAAAACTTTCCAAAAATTCATATAAAATAAAAAAATACCCGTTGGCGTTTTTAAAAAACCCGGCATAGGGCGACCAGCAGGAAGGTAGGGAGGGAGAGAGTGTGAGAGTGCAAGGAAGTGATAGAGGAGTGTGTGGACGTGTGTGGTGTGTGTGTATGAGCTAGGGACAGTTAGATTCTGCAGGTCTTCTAAGGGGCTGCTAAACCGGGCAGTCTTAGGCGGCGGAGTCCAGCTCCCGGCGCGGACACTCCTAGGCGGCCAGCCCAGGCACAGCGACCACGCCATCTTGGGAAACAGAGCTGCTTGAGACTAGGATCCTGGCCTCAGCACCACCCAGTCTGATCTCAGACGCATACCAGGACCCTGCTGCAGCCAGGGACAGAGACCTGCGACCACAGCTACAGACCTGCGGACACCAAAAGTTCAGAAATCCCTGCAGCAGATCCGTGAGTAACAACAGCCATCCCCCCTTCCCGCAGGCTCGCGGGCAGCACCAGAGTAACT
>NW_005371693.1:2807795-2812854 GCF_000412655.1 Myotis brandtii
GGTACTGGCACAAGAACAGACATATAGACCAATGGAACAGAACAGAGAACCCAGAAACTGACCCAAGCAATTATGATTAATTAATATTTGATAAAGGATACAAGAAAATACAATGGAGTCAAGATAGTCTTTCAATAAATGGTGTGGGGAAAATTGGTCAGATATATGCAAAAAAATGAAACTAGACCACCAACTTACAACATACACAAAAATAAACTCAAAATGGATAAAGGACTTAAACTTAAGATGGGAAACCATAAAAATCTTAGAAGAATCCATAGGCAGCACAATAACAGACATATGTCATAACAATATCTTTACCCTGATACAGCTCCTAGGACAATAGAAAATAAGGAGAAAATAAACATATGGGACTACATTGAAATAAAAAGCTTCTGCACAGTAAAACAAACCATCAACAAAACAACAAGAAAGCCCACTGCATGGGAGAACATATTTTCCAAGTTATTTCCATTAAGGGTTTAATCTCCAAAATTTATAGGGAACTCATACAACTTAACAAAAGGAAGGTAAACAATCCAATAAAAAATGGGCAAAGGACCTAAATAGGCACTTTTTGAAAGTGGACATAAAGAAAGCCAAGAGACACAGGAAAGTATGCTCAAAGTCACTAATCACCCGAGAGATGCAAATCATAATGACAATGAGGTACCATCTCACACCTGTCAGAATGGCTATCATCAACAAATCAACAAACGACAAGTGCTAGTGAGGATGTGGAGAAAAAGGCACCCTCGTGCACTGCTGGTGGGAATGCAGACTGGTGCAGCCACTGTGGAGAACAGTATGGAGTTTTCTCAAAAAACTAAAAATGGAACTCCCATTTGACCCAGTGATCCCACTGCTAGGAATATATCCCAAGAAACACCAATCAGAAAGGATATATGCATCCCTATGTTCATAGCAGCACAATTTACAATAGTTAAGATTTAGAAACAGCCTAAGTGCCCATGAGCAGATGAGTGGATTGAAAAACAGTGGTACATCTATGCAATGGAATACTATGCTGCTGTAAAAAAGAAAGAACTCTTACCATTTGCAACGGCATGTATGGACCTGCAGAGCATTCTAATAAGCAAAATAAGCCAGTCAGTGAAAGATAAATATCACATGATCTCACTCATTTGTCGAATATAATGAACAACATATACTGATGAACAAAAATAGAGCCAGAGGAAAAACGTATTTTAGAATATAATAGAAATAATTCTGTTATTTGCAGATTTTTAATATTTCCTACAATTTTTGTAATATTATACTGTTAGTACAGTTTGGTAATATATTTATTTTTGAAATATTAATGTTTATTACATATAATATTGTTATACTTAAAATCTTTTCTCTTGAAAACAATATTATATGCAATGTGTTAAAACTGAGATATTATTATTTTCTTATGTTTTTTACATTTTTGCATAATTTATTCTGAAACTAGTATTTGAATATTCATGACTATAATGTCAATTTTGGATTATATATTTTATTAATAAAAATAAAGTCATAAAAATATTCTATTAAGGACACACCTATAAAAATAAAATAAAATCTGTAGGTGTCTGAACTGTTGAAGGGAATCAAATTCTTTCAAATGTTTAGTGAAAATATTTCTGTACAACAATGGTGATTTGCTTACTTGACCTTTTACATTCAGTTTTTTGTGGATCATTTAGAGGATCTCAAGAATGCTTTCAATAACTCTCAATGCTATTGGTATCTAACTTAGATCATTATCTCTTATATTTTTATTGAGAAATCTTTGTAATAAACTGAATCCATAAAATATTGTCAATTGGCCCAATAATATAATGCTCACAATTTATTAACTGCTTTTCTTTACTTTGGTTGCTGGCAAGAATGCAGGATAAAGGAGATGCAATTTTAATAAGGAATTGATGAACTTGATCATTTTTATTTGTGGTATAATGAAAGACTAATGAGTATGAACCAAACTAACAACTGTGATAGTTACCATAACAAACATTAAAGGAATGATTTAAAATTCCCTTAAAACACAAGGCAGTCAATCTCTGTAGTTACAAAAGGAATATGTGGTGAGTTTGGAAGCCCAGATTTGTCTGATGCTGTTGTCATTTGCATTGAAAAACTGCTCTGAAATTCTTGGATAGAAATTTCCACATTATAAAGTTAGGGTATTTTACATCTAAGAAGCTACACAGTGTGTTTATTTTAGCAATGGGTCATTAAACTCACCCAGAAGATTGTCTTGGTGTTTTGTGTGTGTGTGTGTGTGTGTGTGTTTTGTGTGTTTTTTTGTCACCTTAAGATAGGTAGAATATCAATGGAACTTAATTTTATCCCTTGCTACCTTTTTCTAGATTGTTAATACAGCAGATTTGCACGATAAGGGGGTTCCTGTGTATTCTCTCAATTTGCATTTTGACTCATTCCTTCCAGCCCCTCCCATCTCATTTGTTCTTAATACTGCCCTCGCTAGTAGTATTAGCAGAGGGTGTGTGCTCAGGAATATGTACACAACTTTATAGCCTCCCTGCTGTGTCAATCTGGGGCCAGGCAGAACAGAGTTGGATTTTTCAAATGTGATCATTAAAGAGAACATATTGAAAATATATTTGCAAAGGTGTGTGGGCAGGGTTTAAGGAAATTAGTTTGAGATAGAGCAACACCTTGTTGCTAGTAATATGCAGGAGCTACTGTGACTCTTAAGCATGAAGGTACAGTGAAGCTGCAGAAGATGGTCTCGTTATAGGAGCTACCGGCCTTGGGTGGAAGAACATCAGACTGGCTCAGCAGCAAAGTTGCTTAGGAAGTATTATCCTGTCTTCATTCCCCTTCACCATCTGGTTTGCTGTCAAGATTTACTTTTGAATGAATCCACCCTCAATGAGGAGGATGAAGTAGCCTTACTGATGCAATCCACTTAGGTCAGCCTCTCAAAGACAGACAAGGTGGAGAGGGCGGAAATAAAATCTGGAGGGTATGTGAGGAAGAGCCAGCACACGTGTCTATAGACATGGTTCATTTCGTCTCAGGATCAGTGTGATTATAGCAGTCAGAGTTTCACCAGAAAAAACAACAACAACAGTAGGATGGATAGATAGATAGTGAGAAAAAGATTGAAAGGAATCAGCTTACATAATTTTGAAGGTTGGCTAGACAAGTCCAAAATCCATAGGGCAGGTCATCACGAAGGATAAGCTGGAAACTCCTGGGCAGGAGATGAGCTGCTGTTCACAGGTGTGATTTGCTTCTAATCGATAGCATGTTGCAATGGTGATGGTACCTCACGTCCATGTTTACATTATCTAAGACTACTTGGCCCTCTGGTGGCCTGAGAGTGGTCTCTTGAAGTTTAAAGAAGACTCCAGTCCTACAACCACAGGAAATAAATTCTGCCAACAACTTCAGTAGGTTTGAAAATGGATTCTTCCTCAGTCGAGCCTCTTAAGGAGAATATGACCCAGCCAACACCTTGATTGCAGCCCCGTGAGGTCATAAGCAAAGGGCCCAGCTAAGCTGGGCCTGGATTTTTGACCTGTAGAAATTGGGAGATAACAAGTGTGGGTTATTTGAAGATGCTAAGTTTGTGGTTATTTGTTACATGACAATATGTTACTAACACATGCAAGCTCCTTTGAGTGGGTAGGAAGGGAGATTCAACTCCAAACTGATACGTACAGTTATATCCATCTGCAATTAAATATCCAATTTGGGATGTCAGAAATTGTCCGAAGTGCATCATAAATATTGTTTGCAAGTCCTCATGACAATTTTATAAAGTAGTCATTATTATTATCATCCCCATTTACTGTTAAAGAAACAATGAGAAGGGACTATGTAGATAATAAAGAATTCAATTGTATACACGTACCACATCTTCTTTATCCAATCATCTAGAGAAGGACACTTCAGTTGTTTCCACATCTTGGCCATGGTGAATAATGCTGCATTGAACATGGGGTGTATATATTTTTGTGATTCAACCATAAAAAAAGATTAAATACTTCCATTTGCAACAAAATGGGTGAGTCTTGATAATGTTATGCTAAGTGAAATAAGTCAGAAAAAGTCAAGAACCGTATGATTTCGCTCATGTGTGGGATATAAAACTGAAAGCAATAAATGAACAAACAAGACAGAAACTCATAGACACAAACTACAGTATAGTGATTGCCAGAGGGAAGGGATTGGAGCGGAGGGTGATAGTAAAGAGTAAAGGGGGTCAAATATATGATGATGGAAGGAGATTTGACTTTGAGTGGCAAACACACAATGCAATATACAGATGATGCATAATATAATTGTACACTTGAAACCTATATAATTTTATTAACCAATGTCAGTCACCCCCAATACATTTAATCAAAGAAAGGAATATTTTAACACACGTTAAGATTTTATTGCCAGTGCAGAGTGGAGGGTTTCTTTTGTCTAACATCGTTTACAGTATTGGGAGGATGCAGGCCTCAAACGCAGAAATCCTACCTGTTTAACAAAGACTGAGTTCACCAGCAATCCCAGGCAGTAGATTAAATTAGATCCCTTCAGTCCATGGGGAAGATACACTCCCTCTGTTTGCAGACATCAGAGAAGGCTTATCTTGCCAGAAAAGACTGAGTTTAGAGGAACCCCTCCCTCTGGCTGACCTTTAGCCAACAGAACCCAGCCCCATTCTTTACTGCTACACATTCCTTATGCCGCACTGTCTGAAAAACACACACACAAAACAATTGCTTAGGAAATTTTATTTTGCAACAGAAATAGACCAAAATTCCAACAATATTATTATTCTCTAGATCATGGCAGAAAACGCAATAACTTAAAGGAAATGATCTAAAATAAATAACCAAAACTGATATCTCTTATGAAGATCCATGAGAAAATGTGCAACAGGTTCAATAATGGGAAAGTTATTAATATAATTGGCTAAATTTTCAGAGAAAAAAATAAAATCCGTATAATTAAATGATTTCAATGGGTTCCAAATTAAATTGATAATTTACCACTATTTCTGGTGAAAATTGCTAAGTTTGGAATAGGTGGACAGCCCTTGAATTAT
>NW_005371693.1:2812896-2833978 GCF_000412655.1 Myotis brandtii
CTGCCACAAAAATAATCCTTAATAATAAATCTTAGAAAGTTTTCCAATACAGTCAGAAATATAACAAGGAACCTGCTATTCTCTTAGCTATTCGACATTACATGAAATGTTTTACCAACTGCAACAATGTAAAAACAATTATATAAATAGTAGGAAAGGGAAAGAAAAATAGTCTCTATGTTTTAGATTTATAAAAAAACATAAGAACAAACTAAAAATAACTAAAAATCCTAGACAAGTTTAAGCATGTAACAGATGCCAAAATACAATACAGAAATAAATATTTCCTATGTATTCATGGTCACAAATTTGTAAAGAAAAAGAAAAAAGATTCCTTTCACAAAGATATAAAATGCTAAGGAATAAACCTAGAAATAAAAGAATTAAAGTTAAATGATGAAAGCTATAGGCCCTGGCTGCGTATCTCAGTTGATTAGACCATCATCCCAATGAGCCAAGGTTCCAAATTCGATCCCAGGTCAGGGCACATACAAGAGTCAACCAATGCATGCGTGAATGGGTGGAACAACAAATGGATGTTTTTCTCTCCTCTCCCTCTTCCTCTCTCTTAAATGAATGAATGAATGAATGAATGAATGAGTAAAGCCATAACATTTTATTGACAAATCAAAAAAAAGGTGATTATAATCTGAGAGACACATTATTATTGCAAAGATTCAATGTTATAATAGAATCCTCTATAATTAATCCACATATTCAACCTAACTACAATAAAAATATCTATAGGGTAGTTTAAATAAAATTTTACACATTCATTCTGCAGTTCAATCTGAAAGGATAACATGTAAAAATAAACCCAGGTGAATTAAGTATAGCTTAAAAATAAAACTGCTAAAATAGGATAAATACATAATGATATCTGTTTTATTGCACTGGGGAAAACCTTCCTTAGTAAGACACAAATCCAGAAGCTACAAAGTTTAAAGACAGATGTGACTACATGAAATATAAAAATTTGCATGAAGACAGACTTTGTGTTGTCAAAAGATGTGTAGGAAGAAGTATTGGCTACACAATATACAAGGGCTGGCAAAATGTTATAATACATATAAAGAATACAATAATCCTATATAATAAGAGGTGATATGCAAATTGACTCTCACTCCATCATGCTGTCACAAGATGGCTGCGCCCACAGCAGAGGCAGGGTTCCCATAATGAGCCTTAATGAGTGATCAGCAGAGACCTGAGGCTGCATGGTGCTGGGCCGGGGCCATTCCCCCTTCCCCAGGCCAGGTGACCTGAGGCTGTGCCCCCCGCCTCGGTGCCAGGCTGAGGGACCTCAGGGCACACACCCCGCCCCTGCACTGGGCCAGGGGACCTGAGGCTGCACCCCCCACCCAGCGGGGCTTTACTGGAAACCTGAGGCTGTGCCCCCTACCAGGTGGGGCTTAACAGGGGACCTGAGGCTGCACCTCCTGCCCGGTGCCAGGCCAGGGGACATGAGGCTGTGCACCCCTGCCTGACCGGGCTTGATGGGGGTGGGGCTGGCTGGGTCTGGGTCTCACGCAATTTCAAGGTGCACGCGGGTGGGCAGGGAATTGACTCTGGGTCCCACAGCATATCCCAGACTCTGACAGGAGGAAGATTTTCATATACATTTTACTAATTTTCTTTCATCTCTGACACTTCTATTATAAAGAAAGGGCAAATAGCAATATTAAAATATTTCCTCTAATGAATTCCCTTTTTATGTCCACAAATTTCATGCACCGGGCCACTAGTTAATAAATAACACAAGAATAAACTCTGTTTCAGGTACTCACAACTATAAACCTACTTTTGTCCACCCCTGTTTATAGAGCTGGCATCCCTGTGCCAATGAGCATTTCAGTTGTACAGACAGCCAAGATCACTACCAGCAGTTTTCCCTGATTTCAGTGCTTTCTGCCTTCAGAGGTCTGTGCTGCCCACTCCTAATGGTTTGGCCAGAATTTAATTCTCCACATCAAATTATTTCCTTCTACTTCTAAGGGTAATTTCTATTTGCCTTCTTGATCCTGATTGATACAATATTTCCCTGAAGACAGACCGGCTAACATTTATCCTTCCTTTTTAAGCAACGTTATAGGACAGAAGTACCACACCGATAAATGACAGCTGGGAGGTTTGACCCTTCACGCTGCTTTCCTTCTTTTTCTGCTAAACAGGATGACTAATTCCACCCACACTCACACTTCTATCTTTGTATTCAGCCTCTTCTTGTTTCTCATGACATCACCTCTAATATTCAGAATAATAGCAATTAATTACCTGGCTCATCCCAAAATGTAGATCTTAAAAAGCACTACCTAGCAGAATTTTCATTATGTTCTGTGCCACGCTTGCTTGACTTTTATTAAGTGTTAGACAATAAGTGCATCATTCAAATTACAGCTTTTTATAATATTTCTTCACTTTTCTTGCTGTAGATTTATAGTTTTATTCCTATTCTTTTCTACTACTAGGAAATTGGATAAGAGATAAATAAAGAAGAGATATTTTTCTCAATTCTTAGATGCATCTTTTTTATTAGACAACATGAATTATAAATAGCCTTTTACCTAGACAGATTTCAGTAAATACTTATTGACTTGATTTGATTTTCACTCATTGATAAAGCTCATGTGTGTAATTTCACTTTGCCAAGAAATCATAGCAAATTGTGTTGTAAGTCCATTTCTTACCCTTTACTTTTTTTCTCACCCTCCTGTTAGAAATGTTTCCTAAACATTTCAGGGTAACAAGCAATAAATATCTAGTTGTTTAATGAAGAAGAGTCAAATATAACACTGAGTAGACAAAGGTCACTGATTACTCAGTAATGAGTGAATTGGCTTATTTTCAAATATCAGACAAGCAAAAGAAAATCTTTTGCAAATTATAAAGAGGGAAAAAATTATCCTACACCTTACAAAAACATCATGCTGCAAATTTATTTCTTAAGTGATCATAATTAGCAACTCAGAAATAAAAAAGTTATTCACAGCCCACAGTTTAAAATGTTCTGTGTTGAAATTAATTTATTCTTGATACACTTCCATCATAAAACATGTATATGAATTATGCTTAGATATCAAACATTTCTGCAGAGACTAGCTTCTTTTCCCAAGGCGGGGAGGAAAAAACCTACAGAATGTATGAATAGCCCATAGCGTCCAGCAGGGGGAAGTAGAGAACTTCAGTGGCTACTGCTCAGCTGTCTTTGTTTCCGCTGTTTTAACTCTGTGTATAGAACAATCATTGAGCTGTCAACCCAAATTAGCACAGAAATGCATGGAATCTGTTCAATCCAAGCCACCTCATTTTTCCAAAAATTGTTCTTCAGTTTACTGTAGCACATTGAATTATGAAAGGGATATTTGCATGTTCTAAAATAATTTGCTATAAAATATGAAAAGGCAAAGAAAAGCATGTGGCCTTTGAAAGTGATTGCATTATTTATATAGAAAATTCTTCACTATGGGAAGTCTCTAAGATGTGATCGGGTGGGACTAACCCCAGGTTTCTTCTTTAGTGACTTAGCAAGATAATGGGTGTTTTGGACTAAGCCTCTTATAAAATGAAAATAATAGCTGATTTTCTTTTACCATAGTTTTGCATTGACTGTATTATGTATTTCAGAAAGATGTTCTAGAATCTAGATAGAGAAAGAATAAAGCATTAAAAATCATTCTTAAAATTTCTCAAGTCATTCAAAGGTCATTCTCCCTGGTGAATGTACAGTTATTTGCACTGAATCTCCTATAAAACTCAAGAAATTATTGAAATGAACGCATTTTTCACGTTAACTAAAAATAATGCCATATTCTGTTTTTCAAATTCTTTCTAAATCTATAAAATTTCAATTATCATCCTGTTTTTCTGGTTAAGTGATAAACTTTTTACTATGTGCACTTATTATTTATTTAATTATCATTATGTGAATTTCTATTTGCATTTTTATATCTTTTACTGAGAGGTGGAGAGAACATTGACCAAAACATTTGAAAATTTGCTATGCATCTGAACTGCATATTTGTATTGTATGTTGCTGAAAATTTCACAATACCCCAATATACATTAATGTCAGTAACAGAAAACAACTTGAGCAAATTTAGAGTTAAAGTATTTAATTTAAATAATACTTGATCCTTCATAAAATCTCTGAGAGAGCTGGGGACACAAGCTTGGAACACAAGCAGCCAGGGGTAATACCTGCAAGAACATTGGTACACTAGGTCCACATATACACCTGGAAAATGACACCGTGGCACAAACAATGCCAAGGACCGGTGCTGTCTCCAAGGAACTAGAACTAGAGAACTAGCTTCTGCTGCCACCATCCTTGTCAAAATGGGTCCTGTGCATTCACACTGTACTGCATCCCCAGCTTCTCTTTTAAGGACTGGAGAAGACTGATTGATAACTTTACCTAGAACCTATGCCCATACCTGAGCTGCAGGGGAAGTCGGGATAGCAAACATTGTGATCATTGATATTGTCATGGTGATAAATAGGCTGTGTTACCTTGTATGGATTCCTTACAGATGAAAAGGATATTCAGACCAGGTGACAAAGGCAATGACATATGCCCACTATGCATACTCCTAGCTGCTGAGATTTAGCAAATATTTAAAAACTGCACAGAGACAACAGTATGGTGATTACCAGAGGGAAAGGGGAGTTGAAGGGAGGTAAAAGAGATTAAAGGGGGGATAAATGGTGAAGGAAGGAGCCTTGACTTTGGGTGGTGAATACACAATATGATATACAGATAATGAATCATACAATTGTATACTAGAAACCTATATAATTTTATTAACTAATGTCACCCCAATAAATTCAATAAAATTTTTAAAATAAAAAATAAATGGTATACTAAGTTTCTATCACTAATGTAGTTGTTGAAGATACAACTGTGAACACCACAGATGAAAATTCCTGCCATTATGGAGTTTGTATTCAGGCATGAGAGGGAAGATTAAAACAAAAAACTTTATAGCCTAGCCTGGTGGCTCAGTTGGTTGAAGCATCATCCTGTATTCCAAAAGGTTGCGGGTTGGATCCCCAGTCGGCATGGGTAAGGAGGCAACTGATTGATGTTTCTCTCTCATATCAATGTCCTCTCTCTCTCTCTCTCTCTCTCTCTCTCTCTCTCTCTCTCTCTCTCTCTCTCTCTCCTCTCTGTTTTTCTCCCTCTATCAATAAAAACATATCCTTGGATGAGGATTAAAAAACAAACAAATAAAAAAAATAAAATAACATATGCATAAATTTATAAAACAAACAAATAAAAAGCACCTCAAAAAACCCCAATAGACTATATAAACAAATCAAATATATATTATATTACATAGGGGAAAATAAATGATAATGATTAGAGTATATAAAAGAGAGAGAAAAAAAAAGGATGGCGAATGGAAGAAGATCTCACCAACAAAATGTCAACTTCAAAATGGCCAACTCAAAGTCTCATGAAATTGCTCATGCAACACTAAGTTAAGGATTTCTAGGTTATGTCCACTGCTCCTTTAATTGTTATCTTGATTTGCAATTCTACATATTTATATATTAACTATAACAATTGTTATGAAACAATTAGCAATGGATCTCTTAAGTTCTGCACATTTTGAATAGAAATACTGACCGATTTTGTTTCAAATTTTATCACCATGGATGTTGGTATATACAACAATCTTGAAAGATAAATACCTCTTCCCACTGGTGCAGAGGTATATTTGTTTCCTGACCAGGATAATAAAAATAATATCTCCATCTGGAGCAAATGTTGGACATATTTGCAAACAGCCACCTTTCAATAAATATTTGGATTTCTACATTTTGGGGGTCCTCACTTTTGATGCAAACTCACTGCATGTGCAGCATCCACTGGGCATCTGCATCACCCCATGAGATTTGGGTGGGAGGCAAGAAAAAAGGATGGGGACATGAAGCGCACACTACTAGCTAGTCTATGAGTGACAAAGTCTTTAGTCTCTGACCCAGAAGGTTCATATCCATGAAAATCCTTCCTAACTTATTCGCTAGCAAGTAGGGAGAAATTCCAGACACCTTACAGTTCTTCACAACAATCAATATAATATTTACTGATTTAATTGCAGTAACAATACTTAACATGAGCTATACCATATTAACCAATTTTTAAATATGAAATACTAGAGGCCCGGTGCACAAAAATTTGGGCACTGGGGGGGGGGCCCTCGGCCTGGCCTGTGCCCTCTCGCAGTCTGGGACCCCTCAGGGGATGTCCACCTGCTGGCTTAGGCCTGCTCCTCTCCTCAGGGGATCAGGCCTAAGCTGGCAGTAAGACATCCCTCTGGCAGCCCAGGAGCCCACGGGGGATATCCACTTGCCAGCGGGGACCAGGCCTAAGCTGCAGTTGGACATCCTTAGCGCTACTGAGGAGGTGGGAGAGGCTCCCACCACCACCGCTGTATTTGCAGCCATCAGCCTGGCTTGTGGCTGAGCAGAGCTCCCCCTGTGGGAGCGCACTGAACACCAGGGGGCAGCTCCTGCATTGATCATCTGCCCCCTGGTGGTCAGTGTGTGTCATAGTGACCAGTCATTCCCAATTGTTCTGCTGTTAGGGTCAATTTGCATATTACCCTTTTATTATATAGGATAAAGGCCTGGTGCACCAGGGGGCCAGCTGGTTTGCCCTGGAGGGTGTCCCAGATCAGGGTGGGGGTCCTGCTTGGGTGCCTGGCCAGCCTGGGTGAGGGGCTGATGGCCGTTTTCAGGCTGGCCACGCCCCCTGGTGACCCAAGCTCCCAGCCTCTCCTTTTTTTCTTTTTTTTTTTTCCAGTGCCTCCTTGAGCGGAGGCCAGGGTGGGCTGGAAGCAGATATCTGGGATTTATTTATCTTCTATAATTGAAACTTTGTAGCCTTGAGCAAAGCCCAGGGCTGGCCAGGGCAGGCAGGAAGCTTGGCTTCCTCCATCGCTGGGGGCAACCCAAGCCTCCTGCTTGCTCCAGTTCCATGGCCGCCGCCATCTTAGTTGGGTTAATTTGCATACTCGTTCCTGATTGGCTGGTGGGCGTGGCTTGTGGGTGTGGCTTGAGCGTAGTGGAGGTATGGTTAATTTGCATGTTTCTCTTTGATTATATAGGATAGTATAAATTATAAGCACAGTATTTAGTGTACAGCAGATCTCTACAGCTTCATCAATTTGCATAACTGAAAATTTAGATCCGTTGAATATATATATATTACAATATATTTATTGTAATAGAATGAAGCAGAAGAAAACAAAAGAATATTGGTTAAATAAATAAACATGTACATTGCATAACATGGGTAAAATAGCACTTCTCTTTTCCACAACTGCCATTCCTCAAGGCCATTATCCTATATAATAAAAGACTAATATGCAAATTGTCCACTTGGGAACTCGACTGACCAGGAGTTCAACTGCTCACTATGACATGTGCTGACCACTAGGGGGTGGCACAGAATGAAGGAAGGCCCTGGATGGCAGCCAGCAGCCGGGGGTAGGAAGACCCCAATTGGCCCTGATCTCTGGCCAGGCCTAGGGACCCTACCCATGCACGAATTTCATGCACTGGGCCTCTAGTCTTCTATAAATTCCCTCTTCTAAGGTTCTTTGCCTTTACCTGGTTCCCTATGAGCCTGCAGTTATTTGTGCACTTAAGTGGCCTAGACCCTTTTTCCTGAAAGTTTGGATTTTTAACATACTTTTCCTCCTCCTCCTCTTCCTATTCCTTCTCCTCTTTTTATTTTTAATCAGGTTTATTAAGGCATAATTTATTCAGAATAAAATTTAGCTTTTAAGAGTATAATTTTGATTTTATTGTGACCATTGTAACAATCAAGATATAGAATAATTTCATCAGCATAGGTTTTATCATACATCTTTGGTACCTACATCCTTATCTTCACAGGTTACTTCAACTCAGTCGACCACAGGTAATAACTTAATTAACTCCAGCATTATTATATGCCCTTAGCTGCCAAAGACCCATTATTTACTACTATCTCAGTATCCACTCAACCCAGTAAGGCCAAATAACAAATATCAAATTCTACTAATCTCCATGAAATTCATACTCTGTGCCTCCTAATTCTATCAGTTTCGTGGAGTTCTTAATTGTTAATTTGACAGAAAAGGAACTTTAAAAAGAATATTAGGTATTTCATGGTTACTGGCACTCGGGATTAGGACTTCAATATCTCTTTTTGGGTTATAGAATTCCACAAATAGCAGGTGTGGTTTCAGTTTTCAATGTCTAGGCTGAGTGTAGGGGTAGATTGTTTCTGTTCTCATACCTTAGTGGTAGAAACCTACATTTAACCAAACCTCAAATGTCATTCCGGCACGCACACAGGGCTACTATCTATTCTCCAATATGCCAAACACCTCTAATACTGAATAATATATTAAAGGCCTGTACCACCCTTAGAGTGGGCTGACACAGAAATCTGGCCAGATTAACAGGTCTGTTTAGATTCTATTATTGAGGAAATCTCTGAAATAGCAGCACACCATACTAAAGGGAAATTGTAGTTATATGATTTTTAGATGCAGGTGCCCATTTTAGTGAAAAATAATTTACAGTGGAAAAGATCCAAGAAACCTTGAAACAAACTCTTTATTTTCAATATTAAAACACTGTCCTAATACCCTTTGAAAAACAAGTTATGATAAACTACTATAGCTGTATTTTTTTAAAGTAATGCCCAAAGCTAAATCATATGGTATAGGGGATAGTCAGAAATTGTTTCTTAGGGCTCCTGGCCTCATTCGTTTTCTTATTGTTTAACCCCATAGCCAAATATGATTACCATATGTAATCAAGAAAAAAAAACACATTTTTAATAGGTAGGAAATGATTTATAAGTATTTCTGCTTCCAAGGAATTTTTTATTTTAATTATGCAAAGTTGCAAATTAAGTGAATCTATGGGGAAAGTGTTGCTTAGTAAAATTCCTCCCAAAAGAGGGGTGAAACCTTCCCCAAAATTATATACTGATTTAATAATCCAGTAAGAATATAGTAACTGAAACCACTTCTGGAATAGCAGAGCAAGGGCTTCCAAAATCTAATTCCCTACAAATGCAACACTAACACTGGGAAAAAAAATAATCAACGTTAATATTTTCAGAATTTTGGAAATTCGTCAAAAGCTTTCAACAATATGAGGAGCATTTATTACAGAAAAAATGACTGACTCTCATAAGAGCACATGTTCTTTTGTCCTTTAGCTTACCCAATTCCCATTGACCCTCTCATCAGTTCTGCCAGAGTCTTAAAAAACACAGCCTCACAACCATAGTCGCTGTGAAAATCAGCAACCTAGCAGCCGCTGAAGGGTGTAAATGGGTTTGATGTTCTCTAAAAAGCCCAATCACCACAGCTTTGTCACTATTGGACCCCACTGACAGTTCCCTGAAAAAACACGATTCTCAGTTTGTCTTTATTTGACCTGACTCAAATTCTCTCTGTGGAAACAATTCTATCCCAGAGCATTTTTCAAAAATCATCAGTGACAATATTTTAACATCACAGCTGCCTGAGGTGCTGATAGAGTTGGAACAAACATTAGCCTGACTCCCTCCCCCCAAAAAACAAACAAACCAAAAAAAACAAAACCTAGGAAATAAGTTATTTGGTGTATAGCAGGGGGCTTTAAAAGCTCTAAATATTCCCTGGAAACCAAAAGATCATGTCCATATGAAGGGCAGTGACAATACCCAGGAAAGACCTGAGAAGGTCTTAATATCTCTCCTGTGGCTTATATTGAGACCCCGTGATCAGAGGAAGTGAAGTCAAAGGGAAAGTTGTACAGTCAAAGCAATGAAGGAGTGCCCCAACACATACAGAGTACCCTGCTGCAAAGGATTAGAAGCTTTCAAGGAACTACTTTAAATAATTAATTACTTGAATTATTTAAGGTAATCCCTGCCCAATCGTTAGCTGACCACCAAATTGGCAGAGTCAACAATGGCTGTACATGACAAAGAATACAGAATTTGTAGAATTAGTTCACAAAAACACTAAACAAACAAAAAACAAAACCATGATAAAGAGATAACTTATTTCCAGAGTTGCCATATGATGTATATATTTCAGAGAGAGGAAGAGAGAGGGAATCATCAGTCAGCTGCCTCCTGCATGTCCACTCACTGGGGATGGAGCCTGCAACCCAGGCATATGCCCTGACTGGGAATCGAACCATGACCTCCTGGTTCATGAGTTAATGCTCAACCACTGAGCCACACTGGCCAGGCACCACACTGTATTATTAAATTTCCAGGTTTCAATTAAAAATAAAGATAAAAGACATATCAAGAAACTATGAAAACAATCAAAAAGCAGTCAATAGAAAATATTCCCGAGGAGGCTAAGACTTTGGATTCGTTAGACAAAGATTTAAAAGCAGCTATTGTAATTATGACCAAATAACTAAGATAATTATGCTCACAAAATTAAAGAAACATGAAAATGATGTGTTACCAAATAGAGACTATCAGTAAAGACATAGGAATTGGAAGAAAAAGACTCCCAAGCTCATTTTCTGAGGCCAGCATTATTATAATTCCAAAACCAGATAAAGACACAACAAAGAATGAAAATTATAGGCCAGTATCCCTAAGGAACATAGATGCTAAATTCTCAACTGAATATTAGTAAACCAGATTTAGCAATACATTAAAAAGATCATACACCATAATCAACTGGATTTATTCTGAGGATGCAGGGTTGGTACAATATCCACAAATCAATAAATGTGGTACACTACATGAACATATTAAAGATAAAAATCACATGATCTTATCAACAGATGCAGAAAAAGCATTTGATAAAATCCAGCACCCATTTCTGATAAAGACTCTCAGCAAATTGGGAAGAGAGGAAACATACGTCAATATACTAAAGCCTATATCAGAAACCCCATAACCAACATCTTATTCAATGGGCAAAAACTAGAAGCATTTCTCTAAATATCAGGAACAAGACAAGGATGTCTACTTCCATAATTCTTATTCAACATAGTACTGGAAGTCCTTGCCATAGAAATCAGATAAGAAAAATAAATAAAAGGCATTCAAATTGGAAAAGAAGTAAAACTGTCATTATTTGCAGATGACATGATTCTGTATGTAGAGAACCCTAAAGATTCCACCAGACAAACTATTAGAACTAATAAATGAATTTAGTAAAGTAGCATGATACAAAATAAATGTACAGAAATCAGTTGTGTTTTTATACACCAATAATATACTATCAGGAAGGGAAACTAAGAAAAGTTCTGTGTATTTCACAGAACTAAAACAAATATTCCAAAAATTTATGTGGAACCACAAAAAAAAACAAAAATAACCACAGCATTCTCTAGAAAGAATAACAAAGTTGGAGGAATCGTGCTACCTCATATCAAACTATACTACCAGGCTTTAGTAATCAAAACAGCATGGTACTGGATTGTAGAAACATGGAACAAAATGACGAATCTCAGAGGGAAGCGGGGTGGGGAGACAGAAAGAGATAAACCAAAAAACTTATATGCATAAATGCATTGCCCATGGTCACAGAACATGCTGTGAACATGGATTGGGCAGGAACCAGGTGGAGTGTGCAATGGGGTAAAAAGGAGATGCATCTGTCATACTCTAAATAATAAACATAAAAAATAAAATAATAGGATTTAAATCATATATATCTTTGTATTTCCAGTATAATAAGAATTCTGTGCACAGAGGAAGCAGTCAATAAATGTTTTGTAAATTGAGTGTGAAAAACAAACAGCCTGATACTGGCATAAAAACAAAAACTATAGATCAATGGATCAAAATAGAGAGCCCAGAAATAAACCCAAGCTTTTGTGGTCAATTAATATTTGACAAAGGAGGAATAAACATTCAATGAGGTAAACCTAGTCTATTTAATAAATAATGCTGAAAAAAATGGACAGATACATGCAAAAAAAGTGAAACTAGACCACCTTCTTACACCATACACAAGAATAAACTCAAAATGGATTCAATACTTAAACGTTAGACGCAAAACCATTAAAATCCTAAAAAAGATACATAGGCAGTAAAATCATGACATTTCCCATAGCAATATTTTTTCTGATATATCTCTTTGGACAAGGAAAACAAACAAAAAAAATAAACAAACCAAAAAATATCAAACTGAAAGGTTTTGCACAGCGAAAGAAACTATCAACTAAATTAGAAGATAACCTACTGAATGGGAGTACATATTTTTCAATGATACATCTAATAATAGATCAATATCCAACAATTATAAAAAAACTTATAAAACTGAACACCAAAAGACCAAATAATCTAACTTATAAATGGGCAAATAACCTGACTAGACACTTTAAAAAGGACATACAGATGGCTGCTAGACATATAAAAAAGATGCTATCTTCACTAATTATCAGAAAAATGCAAATTAAAACCACAATTAGATATCACCTCACACCCGTCAGAATGGCTATCATTAATAAATTAACAAATAACCAGTGTTGGTGAGGATATGGAGAAAAGAGAACCCTCGTGCTCTGTTGGTGGACTTGTAGATTGGTGCCGCCACTTGGAAAGCAATATGGTGTTACCTCAAAAAAATTAAAAATAGAACTTCCTTATGACCCAGTGATTCTACTTCTCAGAATTTATCCGAAGAAGCCTGAAAAACGAAGTCAAAAGAAAATATGTACCCATATGTCCATTGCAGCACTATTTACAATAGCCAAGATTTGGAAGCAGCCTAAGTGCCCATCAGTAAATGAGTGTATAAAAGAGCTGTGGAATATTACTTGGTTGTATAAAAAGAAGGAAATCTTACCCTTTGTGACAGCATGGAAGGACCTGGAGAGCATTATGCTCAGTGAAATAAGCCAGTCAAAGACAATACCGTATGATTTCACTTATATGTGAAATCTAATGAATAAAATGACCTAATAAGCAAAATAGAGACAGACTCTTAGATTGAGAGCTAGCTAACAGCTGTCTGGGAATGGGGGATAAGAAGCTGTGAGATGTACGGATTGAGCAAAAAAAAAAAGAGAAAAAACTCATGGACATGGGGAACAGTGTGGTAATTGCTGGGCGGAAATCTTACCGTTTGTGACAGCATGGATGGACCTGGAGAGTATTATGCTAAGTGAAATATGCCAGTCAGAGAAAAGACAAATACCATACAATTTCACTTATATGTGGAATCTAATGAACAAAATAAAATAACAAACAAAATAGAAACAGACTCATAGAGAGAGAGAAAAGACTTACAGCTGTCAGATGGGAGGGATGGTTGGTGAAAAGGTGAAAGAATTAAGGAAGTAAACAAACAAAAACTCATAGCCACAGACAACAGTATGGTGAATGCCAGAGGGAAAAGGGGGATGGAGGGAGGTAGAAGATGATAAAGGGGGGATAAATGATGATGGAAGGAGACTTGACCTTGGGTAGTGAACACACAATATAATATGGATGATGTATTAGAGACTTGTATACCTGAAAGTTACATAATTTTATTAACCACTGACACCACAATAAATTCAATAAAAATTAAAACTTTTTGAAAAGGAAAAATAAAACAAATTGTTAGAAAGAACTAAATAGAAATGCTGAAGTTCAAAAGTATAATATTAAAATAAAAAATTAGCTAGAGTAGCTCAGTAGCAGATTTAAGGTGTCAGAGAAAGAATTAATGAACAAAGATAGGTAAATTGAGGTTATCCTGTCTAAATAACAGAAAAAAAACAATTAAAAATTATGAATTGACAGTCAGAAACCTGTGAAGCAAAATAAAATATATCAACATATTCATATGGGGACTATCAAAAAAAGAGAAAAAAGAGGACAAATATTTGAGAACATAATGGTCAAAAGCATTAATCATTCTATATAAAATTTCAAAAACACTTCATGTAAAATTAACTCAAAGAGATGCATATCTAAGTGTATAATATACAAAATTCCCAAAATCAAAGACAAATTTTTGAAAGTAGTGAGAGAAATGTCTTATATTATACATTACCTTAACTAATATTAATAATTGACATCTCATCAGAAATCCTAAATGTCAGAAAGTAATGGGATAATATATTAAAAGTGCTGAAAATGACTGTCAATCAAGAATTTGATGCAAAATGATCTTTTAGAAATCAAACAATAATTTTAAACAATCCACAATAAAAATTGAGGAAATTTTTTACTTACAGAATTACTCTATAAGAAAATCTAAATGGGGTGACTCGGGCTGAAATTAAAGATTACTAGACAGTAAATCAAACACACACACACAAAATAAATAATACCAGTAAATATAAGTTAATTAAGTCTTTGAAATTCCTAGGCATCTCTTATAAAATAATGCAAAAATATAGTAAAGAATTCAACAAAGGATTTACTAGTAAATGGTACACTAATGAATAACTATTGAAAATAAAAAGGCTATTCTGAAGGAATAGAAGAACATAAAAGACATGAGACATAGAAGAAACAAATAGCAAAATAACAAGCATTAAATCCTATTTTATCAGTAATTACATTAAAGGTAAATGCATTAAATAATTCAAATAAAAGACAGATAATAAAATGGATTTTAAAAATAACCCAATTATGTGCTATTTACAAGAGACACACTTTAGATTTAAAAACACTAATTAATTAAAAGTACAAGAACTGAAAAAGATATATAGTTGACCCTTGAACAACATGGGTTTGAATTATATGGATCCACTTATACACAGGTTTTTGTGTTGTTGTTGTTTTTTTCAATTGAGCATGTAGTTCAAGTGACCTGTGCAGTTCAATTGACTGCAGATCCATTGACTCGCCCAACTCGTACCCACGTTGTTCAAGGATTAGCTCCATTGTTATAAATCCATGAAGGTGAAGGACTGACTGTAGTTATGTGGTGGTTAGTGTCCCTACCCTCATGGTTGTCAAGTATCTTCTGAAGTAGGCTAACAATAACACAAAAAAGATGATATGGCAAAACTACTGTAAAAGTAGACTTTAAGATAAAATTATTTAAAAATATTTTTACTTATTTAAGAGAGAGAAATGGAGATGGAGAGGGAGAGAGAAACATCAATGATGAGAGATAATCATTGATCAGTTGCCTCCTTCATGCCCCCTACTGTGGATCAAGCCCACAACCCCAGCATGTGCCCTGACCCGAAATCAAACCATGATACTCAACCACTGAGCCCACCAGCTGGACTATGATCAAATTTTTACTAGAGACAAAAATAACAGTTTATAGTAATAAAATAATGGATCTATAAAGAAGTCATTACAATTATAAACATACTAGAGGCCCGGTGCACAAAAATTTGTGCACTCGGGGGGCGGGGGGAGGGGGGTCCCCCAGCCCGGCCTGTGCCCTCTCGCAGTCTGGGACCCCTCGGCAGATAACGACCTGCTGGCTTAGGCCTGCTCCCGGGTGGCAGAGGGCAGGCCCAATCCCTAAGTGCAGCCCCTGGTCAGGCTCAGAGCAGGGCCGATTGGGGAGTTGGGGCGCCGCCCCGTCATGCACAGAGCAGGGCGGATGACATAGAAGAAACAAATAGCAAAATAACAAGCATTAAATCCTATTTTATCAGTAATTACATTAAAGGTAAATGCATTGAATAATTCAAATAAAAGACAGATAATAAAATGGATTTTAAAAATAACCCAATTATGTGCTATTTACAAGAGACACACTTTAGATTTAAAAACACTAATTAATTAAAAGTACAAGAACTGAAAAAGATATATAGTTGACCCTTGAACAACATGGGTTTGAATTATATGGATCCACTTATACACAGGTTTTTGTGTTGTTGTTGTTTTTTTCAATTGAGCATGTAGTTCAAGTGACCTGTGCAGTTCAATTGACTGCAGATCCATTGACTCGCCCAACTCGTACCCACGTTGTTCAAGGATTAGCTCCATTGTTATAAATCCATGAAGGTGAAGGACTGACTGTAGTTATGTGGTGGTTAGTGTCCCTACCCTCATGGTTGTCAAGTATCTTCTGAAGTAGGCTAACAATAACACAAAAAAGATGATATGGCAAAACTACTGTAAAAGTAGACTTTAAGATAAAATTATTTAAAAATATTTTTACTTATTTAAGAGAGAGAAATGGAGATGGAGAGGGAGAGAGAAACATCAATGATGAGAGATAATCATTGATCAGTTGCCTCCTTCATGCCCCCTACTGTGGATCAAGCCCACAACCCCAGCATGTGCCCTGACCGGAAATCAAACCATGACACTCAACCACTGAGCCCACCAACTGGACTATGATCAAATTTTTACTAGAGACAAAAATAACAGTTTATAGTAATAAAATAATGAATCTATAAAGAAGTCATTACAATTATAAACATATATGACCCTAATTGAGGCCTCCTGTATGCCCCAACAAAAAGAAATTAGAAATTAACAAGAAAAGGCAATTTGAAAAATTTACCATTGTGTAGAAATTAAAAAACATAGCCGCCGAAACCGGTTTGGCTCGGTGGATGGAGCGTCGGCCTGCGGACTGAAGGGTCCCAGGTTCGATTCCGGTCAAGGGCATGTACCTGGGCCCCAACAAAAAGAAATTAGAAATTAACAAGAAAAGGCAATTTGAAAAATTTACCATTGTGTAGAAATTAAACAACATAGCCAGTTAATTAAAGGAGAAATCACAAGGAAAATTAGGAAGTATTTTGAGATGAATGGAAATGAAAGCACAACCTACCAAAACTTATCAGCCAAAACCAGTGCTCAGAGAAAAAAGTTATAGCTCTAAGAGCATTAGTGAAAAAGAAAGATCTTACATGAATAACTTTTCCTTGCATCTTAAGAGTTTAGAGAAAAAGAGAACAAATTTGCGTTAATAGAAGTAAAATTTAAAAAAGGAGAAAAATAAATGACAAAAACAATAAAATAATGGAGAAAAAATGACTCAAAAAGGTTGTTTTTTGGCTCATAGATAGGGAACAGACTGACAGCTGTCAAAAGGGAGGGGGATCGCAGGGCTGGGTAAAAGCGGTGAAAGGATTAAGAGAAAAACAAAACAAAACAAACACACCTCATAGACACAAACAACAGTATGGTGATTACCAGAAGGAAAGGAGGTGGGGGAGGTAGATGAGGGGGCATAAATGGTGATGGAAGGAGACTTGACTTGGGGTGGTGAGCACACATTATAATATACAGATGGCATATTATAGAATTGTACTCCTCAAACATATATAATTTTATTAATCAATGTCACCTCAATACATTTAATAGGAAAAAACAAAAACAGAGAAGTAGTAGAAAAAATTCAATGAAACAAGAGTTAAAACTTTAGGATTCACCAAGACAAGAGAGAGAGATTAAATTGTTAAAATCAAGAATGAAAGAAGGGAGTCACTACTAACCTGACCAAAATAAAAAAGGTTATAAGAGACTACTATAAATAATTGTAATGAGATGACCCAAGTTAAATGGAAAAATTATTAGTAAGACACCAATTACTGGCTAATAGACCTATAGCCAGAGAATAAATTAGCAATTAAAAAAAACTTTCCACATAAAAGCACGGCTCAGATGGTTTCAATGATGAATTGTGATGATACTCATTCAAAAATTCTTTGCAAAAATAGAAGTAAAGACTTTCCCACTCATTCCATAATCCAGTGTTACTCTGATGCCAAATGAAAAACCTCACAAGAAAAGAAAACTGTAGATCAACCTCCCTTATAAATACAGAGGGGGAAATACTAGAAATGTTACCTAGCAACATAAAAAAATAAGAATTCTACGCAGGAATATGTGTGATTTATTGTAGGAATTCAAGGTTGGTTTAAGTCCCCAAATTCAGCCAATGTACATCATGCTACTATTATAAGAGGAAAAAAAATTGCACGGTATTCTCAATAGATACAGAAAAACATTTGAAAAAAATCAACAATATTGTGCTGGAGGGTTTAGCCATTGTAATTAAGCAAGAGAAAAAATGAAATCCAGATTGAAAAGAAAGAATAAAATTATCTTTATTTGCAGATAGCATGTGTGGGAACCATGCCAGGTCCCTGGATAGTCAAGGCCAATGGGAGCACAGAGGCCTTGTTATCAATACACCAGAGTGGACAAAAGCCGCTCTGAGCATGAGCCTAATCCGGATGTCCAAGGACTCAGAGCCTGGGAATCCTAATCAGGCCAAGATGCCATGAGCAGGTGCAAGGACACACGATACACTGTGCCCTTCTGTAACCCAAATGATTGATGTCACTCTTGGCAACCAGCCTTCTTTGTCTCTGGAGTAATATACAGGTTACTGACCTGGAGTCTGCTAGGCAGAGCAGAGAGATCGGCAGAGCAGAGGCTGGAGAGCTCAGAGAAGAGAGGCGATAGACAGGAAATGTAGCTCCTAGTGTGCAAGAGAGGCTGGAGAGCTGAGACGGAGCTGAGAGCTGGTACTGCTATGATGTAAGGCGAAGAGCTCATAGCTCAGCTATAGCTGCCATGTTAACCAGCCAGTGTGCTGGGCAGGCGCGGCAGGAGAAGCTGCTGAGCCAGAGAGCTTAGGTACCACTATCATGTTAAGGTGGTGAGTCTGGGGCAGCATGCAGCTGCTCAGATGATAGCTGTGGGTACAGAGACTAAAGCTGCTTTGTGGGAAAGATGTCCGGCTGCCTGCCTGTATGGACTTTGTTTTGGAGAATTGTCTTGTCTGGTGGCTATGTGGCCACTGGCTTCTGCAATAAAGATTCCTTCTTATATACCCACAACTTCTCATGGCTTCTCCGTCTGCCCTGAGGCCAAGAATTGACCTGTGTCTCTGTAGGCAGAGGGTAAAGGAGGAACTTGGACTAAGTTCCCAATAGTTAGTACAATGGGCAGGGTTCGAGAAAGGCCAGCCCTGGCGTAGTCGGAAAGAATTTAGGATAATATATAGACTCAGAACAACTTAGAGCAGCAGTGCTGAGCGGGGCTCCTGCGTGCCCTGACAGCACGATTTTGTATATAGGTAACCATAAGGAATCTACTAAAAACATTTTTATAACTAGCAAACTATTTCATCAAGGTTTCAGAATATAACATCAATTTACAAAAATCAATCGAATATCTATATTCATACAATGAATAATCTGAAAGTGAAATAAAAAACAATTTTAAAGTAGTATCAAAATGAGCAGCATACTTATAAATACAGTTTAATAAAGGAAGCTCACAATTTGTATACTGAGAACTATGTTATTGAAAAAAATAAAGACATTCTTTGTAATGAATCAGAAAACTTATTATTAACACAGCAACACTTTTAAAATTGATCTATAGATGCATTGCAAACTCTCTCAAAATCCCAGCTAGCTCTGATACAGAAGTTGGTTAGTTCTTTCTATTATTCATACGCAAGGGCCCTATATAACCAAACTGCGTCTTACATCCACTTCCTTATTTCAGAAGTTTCTACAAAACTGCAGTAATCAATGCATTGTGGTTCTGACAGAAGTCTAGACTTATAAATCAAGGAAATACAATTAAGAGCCCAAAAATAGAGTAAGTTGTGGTCAATAAAATTTCTACAATGATGCCTAACCATTCAGTGGGGAAAACATTAGTCTTTTATTTAGAAAGGTCCCCTTTGAACACTCTGGTGTTCCAGTCTGAACCTTGTCCACTGCCCCTTTGATCCTTTATACAGCCCTCAGCCCCGTCCTTGAAGGAAATAGGTGTTTACCACTAGGTGATTTTTGGGTTTGTCTTTTCTTTTTTTTTGGCAGTTTCCAGAAATTAAGGACCAATTTCCTGATTGTAGCAAAAGTGAAAATTCTTAAGGAACAATCCTTGATGTGAGCCTCCAGACTGCCAGAGGCCAAGAGATATGGGCTGGGTCTTGTTTATACTGGTCTTTGGGTGTTTCTAGGAATCAGCAGTGAAAGTTGAACAGGAAGAAGGAGAAAGGGATTTTTTTTAAGAGAAAATGCCTTTCTCTCAAGTGTATCCTGAATTGGGTTTTTAGGGCAGCATAGAGCCAAATGCTGTTTTTTATGGACTAGAATCACTTTGGGATATCTTTTTCTGCAACACTGGAGAATTTTGCTCTTTTAAAAATACTTGTGAAGATGTATATACGTGTTATTTTAATCCTTTGTTTAAGAGACGATCTTTATTAGGTCTGCACATCCATCCTCGATCCTGTTGGAGATGCTGTTTTGCTGTTAGCTGAGTTCAAAGTTAAACCTGTTAGAGTTTCTTAATAAAAGTGTTGTTTTTTTTTAAACAGAACAGAACAAAAAACACAGTAGTGTTTTCAATAAATGGTCTTGAGATAAAATATTCACAAGCTTTAAATAAATTTGAACCAGTACTTCACATAATATTAAAAATTAGATAAAAATGTACTATAGACCCTAATATAAGAGCTAAAACTATCAAATTCTTATAAGAAAACAGGAGTATCTTTATGAACTTGAATTAAGCAATAGTTTTTGCTTCCTATGACACCATCAAAAAAAATAGAACAACAACTCACAGAATGGGAGAAAATATTTGCAAATCATACATATATAATAAGGGTTTGTATCTGGAATATAATTTTCCCACTTAACAATTAAAAGACAAAAAATAAATAAAATGAGCAAAAATTTATATAGATATTTTTTCCAAAATGATATACAAGTGGCCAGTGAACACAGGAGATAGTGTTCAACTTCATGAGTTTTTAGGAAATATAAGTCAAATCCAACATGAGATACCATTTCATACCCATTAACATGGCTAAAATTAAAAAACGAAACAAAACAAAAGAAAACCAAATAACATGTGTTAGCAAGGATGTGGAAAACATCAAACCTTCTTGCAGCTGTGGAGTTTGTAACTGTTACAACCACTTTGGAAAATAATTTGTCAATTTCTAAAAAAAATGTTAAACACAGAATTATCATTTGACCTGGTACTTCCACTTGTAAGTATATACCTAAGAGAAACATCTGAAACACCAATCAGAAAGAATGGATGCACCCCTATGTTCATAGCAGCACAATTTACAATGGCTAAGATCTAGAAACAGCTCAAGTGCCCATCAGCAGATGAGTGGATAAAAAAGCTGTGGTGCATTTACACCATGGA
>NW_005371693.1:2834205-2838287 GCF_000412655.1 Myotis brandtii
ACCCAAGAACTTGTATGCATATCTGCAAAACCAAAGGACATAGACAATAGGGTGGTGAAGGCCTGGGTCGGGGGCAGCTAGAAGGGTTCAAGGGGGGAAGAAGTGGGACATATGTAATACTTTCAACAATAAAGATTAAATTAAAAAAAGAAAACATATATCACACATAAACTTCTGCATGAATATTCATAGCAACGTTATTCACAATGGGCAAAAAATGAAAGCAAGACCTGGCCGGTGTGGAGTGTTATCCGGTACATTGAAAGGTCCCTGGTTCAAAACACAGTCAGGGCACATGCCTAGGTTGGGGGTTCAATCCCTGGCCCTGGTCAGGGTGCCTACAAAAGGAGGCAACCAATCAATGTTTCTTCCTCACATTGATGTCTCTCTCTCTCTCTCTCTCCCTCTCTCTCTCCCTTACTCTCTCTAAGCTTATCCTAGGGTGAGGATTTTACACACACACACACACACACACATACACACCGAACAAACAAACTAAAAACATGAATTTGGGACCATCAGAACCATTAGAATCTCTACATATACCTTCCAAACCTCTTAAGCAATTCAAAAACTTGTGATTATACTTCTACCCATTTAATTTGTTAGGCATTAAACAGCTATGTGATATATGTTAAACATTTATGAAGCAAAGATAAATGAGAAATGAACCTTTTCCTTTAGAAGTTACCAGTACCATCTAACAGGTTGCAACAAAGGGTTAATTATTATACATCTTTTTTTTTGTCAGCAGAGAATGTCCCTTCTCAGTTTTTAGAAAGTACTCTTTATTACTGAATTTTACATTCTTTTTCAAAGTTAAATTAATAGCTAACGAAAAAACAACATTTTAACAATCTGTCCATTCACTCAAAAAAAGGTAGCTGACAGCATGTTAGTGACAGTGCCAGCTGGTGAGCGAGCTAAAACTGTATCTACTCAATTGTTATTCTGCCACAACTAGAGAAAGTAAAATAATATAATTTCCTGGCTTGTGAATTTCCATAATGAAGAAGAGTGGAGTGGCATTACTAGAAAAAATGTAAACTTCTTTCTTTTAGTTCCATCCTAATTTCTTCCTGGACTCAGAACATACTAGTAAATTCTTGTTCTTTTTAGGAATGTCATATTTATCCCTAAAATGATTTGTCACTGCCTTACTATGTTTTTTTGGAAAAAAATACTATATATTTTCAAGATGATCACGAGTGTACCATAGCCAAGTTGGTCGTGCCATGCCACCACATGAATGACTGTTATCCATTACCTCTTCAACAGATGCTCCTAAAGCTGGATTTGATCCAAAGCGTCTCCATTCTTGAGCAATGGGGCCATTTGACAGAAGATATCGGCTATGTATCCTTCCTTGATGTTTGAAGTTTATTTTCAAGAAATGTCATTTATCACTAAATACAAATAATTTGGAAATGCAGCCCACAGCTGCTGATTCTTGTCTCAGTCTTAGCTAAAAATCCTTGTTTTCTTATGAACCAAAATATTGAGTGTGAGGATTGAGAGACAAAACAGGTATTATTGCTTACTATACAAACATATCTGGAAGGATTATATCTTGAGGATATTTTTAATTGGAAAAAATGAGTTGGAATAATACAAGGCAGTCCTTTGCCTGGTGAAGTTGTTCTTTACTGTGGTCGGAGTAATTCTGAAAATATAAGCTTGTTCTTAAAGAAACGTATCTATCATTTTATTACCATACAACATCAAAAGGTAAATGCAATTTCATTTCTCGCATCTCATTTGGAGCTTAGGTTGACCTGCCTTCTACTGTGGTGCAACTTTGATATAATTGGTTATCTCTCTTTTTAAAAAAACATAATCTTATTGATTTTGAAGAGGAAGGGAGAGGGAGAGAGAGAATCATTGATCGGCTTCCTCCTGAATGCCCCACTCTGGGGATTGATCCTGTAACCTGGGTATGTGTCCTGACCAGGAATCCAACCATGACCTCCTGATTCATAGGTCAATGCAAAAACACTGAGCCACACTAGTTGGGCTAAATGGTTATCTCTTTATCCCAAAGACTAGTAGTATCTTTCTCTGAAAAGTACACTGCTATGCAGTAACTTGATTTCTAAAGCTGTATGTAGGTTTATTTTCAAGAAAAACACAAAGCATAACAATAGCAATAACAAAAATGCTTATCTTTTCTTTAAAAAAAAGAAAAAAAGAAATTCTATTTTTCCTAACCAAAATGTATATATTAAGTTAACCACTAATCAGTATCTGTGTACAGTAGACCTTTGCACTCTATGAGTTTGAACTGTGTAGGCCTATTTATATGTGGATTTTTTCAATAACATACAGTCGGTCCTTCATATCCCCAGGTTTTACATTTGTGGATTGGACAGCAGATGCACAGGGCTGACGATATGCATTGTTCCACAGCATTTTATATGAGAGACTTGAGCATCCTCATATTTTGGTCCTGGAATCCATCCCCCATGGGTGAAAAGGGAAAAATATAGTTAAGTTTTGGGGGAGTAAAAAGTTATATGTGGCCCTAGCTGGTTTGGCTCTGTGGATAGAGCATTGGCCTTTGGACTGAAGGGTCCTGGGTTCGATTCTGGTCAGGGGCACATGCCCAGGTTGTGGGCTCGATCCCCAGGAAGGGGTGTGCAGCCGATCAATAATTCTCTCTCATCATTGATGTTTCTATCTCTCCTCTCCTTCTCCCTTCCTCTCTGAAATCAATAAAAATATATTTTTTTAAAAAAAGTTATATGTGGATTTTTGACTGCACAGGGGTTGGTGCCCCAAATCCCTTTATTATTCAAGTGTCAACTATACTAATATTTTTGCTTGTCTATGTCTTTTCTGAATTGTGTAGTAAAAGATAAAACAAATACATAATATAGGAAATATATAAAATTTGTAACAAGATGCAAACTGGTAGATGGGCTCAACATGAATAAATGGGCAAAGGGATAAAAGATTATTAGTTACAGAAAAAAAGCACAACTGTATGGGCATAGAGTACATTAGGGAATGTTCCTGCTGAGTCAAATTCTAAATTGATAGTGAATAAATATGACTGGGCATTAAAAATATACAAATCATAATTTTAGGTAGATACCCTGCATATATTTTATACACCAGAAATTTATGTCTAAACTATTCCACAGATAATTCTCAAAGGGGATTTTTTAGGAGTTATTTCTTCCTTTGACTAATAGTTTCTAGTTAGGCATCAACTTTTAAAGAAAAATAACTCAAACTAAATTCTAACAATTTTGAAAAAACACACAAAACTTTTAAATGTCTTCAGTGCCTCTAAATACTTTTCAATTCTTGCTATTCTTATTGCCACAAATCTAGGGTTTCAAAGATACTTTAAATTTGGCTCCTTTTACATGCATCACTGAATAAACCCTCAAATTGAGCAACTATATTAGTAACAGGCAGATTGTTAATTTACATTCCTTGTACTGTTGAAAGGCAACAGAAGGTAATGGTTTATATTTGGTTGGAAAATATTTTATGGTGACTTAAAATTCATAGCCATGGTGATTTGATTTAAATTCTCATCTCAAAAATCCTGTGTTATTCTATCTCATCCCCATCACTTCTGCAGCCCTTCACAAACATTCTTGGATATCTACTATGTGCTGGGCACTAGGACTGTTAAAAGAAACAAGAGAAGCCAACACACACACACACACACACACACACACACACACACGACATCTGTTAAAATACAGGGTAGGTCAAAAGCAGGTCTACAGATGTGAATACACAAAAGAGTTTATTTTTGTATTATTTATTAACTAGAGGCCCGGTGCACAAAAATTTGTGCACTCGCGGGGGGAAGGGGGTCTCCCAGCCCGGCCTGTGCCCTCTCGCAGTATGGGACACGTCGGGAGACAATGACCTGCTGGCTTAGGCCTGCTCCCGGGTGGCAGAGGGCACGCCCAATCCCTAGGTGCAGCCCCTGGTCAGGCTCAGAGCAGGGCCGATTGGGGAGTTGGGGCGCCGCCCCCTCATGCACAGAGCAGGGCAGATCAGGAGGTTGCGATGCCACCCTCAGTCACACTCACGGTAGGGCCGATTGGGGGGTTGGGGCA
>NW_005371693.1:2839391-2840010 GCF_000412655.1 Myotis brandtii
GCATGGCTGCCGGCTGCCATCTTGGCTGACAGTTAATTTGCATAAGGATATGCTGATTAGCCAATGGGAAGGGTAGCGGTCGTATGCTAATTACCATGTTTCTCTTTTATTAGTGTAGATCATTGTATTACTTTGCATACAAACAACTGTAAACCTACTTTTGCTCAACTCTGTATATACATATATATCTAAGTGGCATATATATATATATATCTACACTAATAAAAGAGAAACATGGTAATTAGCGTACGACCGCTACCCTTCCCATTGGCTAATCAGCATATCCTTATGCAAATTAACTGTCAGCCAAGATGGCGGCCGGCAGCCAGGCAGCTGGAAGCGAACATGAGGCTTGCCTGCTCCAGTGACTGCAGACTCCAACGTTCCCCACCTGACTTGCCGGCCTCTGAGTTGCAACTCTAAGCAACTATGTACTATGTTGCAAATAAGAAGCTAAACAAAACCCTAGAAACCAGCTTTCAGCCTGCCGGGATCTCAGAGCTGAAGTTATACATTGTTTCGATTATAGAACGCAAACAAACCAGATATCTGCTTTCAACAGCGGAAGCCTCAGAGCTAGAGCCAGTGCTAAAGCTGGCCCAGGATAAAAAAAAAAAAG
>NW_005371693.1:2840596-2857840 GCF_000412655.1 Myotis brandtii
ATAAAAAAAAAAAAAAAAAAAGGCATTGTTATTTGAAATTGAGTACTCTGAAGTTTCTATTGTCTATAACCTATAGGACCTATTATATTTTTGATGTAATGTAATCCAGATGACTATCTCAAATAAGCACTTAGTAGGACCAACTTTTGTGCAGGAATGTAAGTGTTACATTTGTTTTGATGGTTGCTTTTCATCTTCTAATGAACAGACCTTTATGTTAATCCTTATTTTTGAGAGTGGTTGCTATTCTTTTATGATAAATGCTTTCTAGCTTTCCAGCTTTCCTAATAACATCTCTGCTGGAGCCCTTAGTTCTAAGTGTGTAATATATCCTAATTATGTAAAATGATGTGTTTGCATATATGTATAAGTACATATATATATATATATACACAAATATATTAGCATACATTCGAATGATCTATTTAGCCACATATAGATGCATGTGCACATGCTTGTGTGTGTGTGTGTGTGGTGGTGTTTATGAGATCTATCATTTAGAACAATAATGGTACATGGTTAAGTTCTTAATTTATATTGAGTATTCATATTGCTACTGTTGTAATTAAATAATTATTAGGAACAGAAAAAGAGCATGGGAAGACCAAATATTATAGGTGGCATGTCATTTGGGCAGCTTTGCCAGAAAGCTAAAGCTTTACACTCCCCAGAGAACCACTGGTCTATTCTCCCTAGGTTGCTTGGGGAAGGGAATGGACAGAAAGGAGAATAGACACATGCCCAGTAAAGTTGGGGTGACATCAGGAAGGTACTTGCCTGTCAATCACAGCTGGGAACAGGTCACTGACCAAAATGGGTGTGGCCACTGCAAGGCCATGAAATTAAATCCCCTGAACAAAGGAGTTCACTCTCTTGGCATGCTGTGCTTGACTCCTGGCTTGTGGGGCTCTCTCCTCCTGCTTCCTGACATTCGCCCATATGGCCCACATCCATGGGGACCCCACATACAATGGACTAATGGACTGCAACTAGCCTGATGCTGCACTGGCTCTGGCTGCAACATGGAATGGAAACTTTGGACACTGGCTTTGATTTTAACTTTATTGAAACCCAAGATACATTTCATCTATGACTGGAATGGTACTTTGGAACCACCGAGATATCATTGCATGCACATAAAACTCACTCATTCTCTTTTATGAGTCTCAGGAAATTATTTTTCTTGAGATATCATAAGGACCCCACCCATAGCACCCAGTGGGAAAAGAATACCTCAATTTCCCCATAACAATATTAAACATTTCCCACAAAGAAACAAGAGCTGCCTAATAAAGACTGAAAAAGTAAAATTAAATATAAAAGACATAAAAAACTAGTAGATGTTTTAAATTCAGAAGTGGAAACTCTTGGGTTATATAATTTTATTATATTGGTGGCACACAACAATTTCTATGTGTGGATGAATTTCTAAAATATAGAAACTTTTTTGGTAAATGCTAATTAGATTTGTTTTCAAATTCTAAATTCTTTTATTCAAAAACTAAAATGATGCAGTGAATTTAATCACAACAAATTTATCTATAGGATATCATCAAAATTAAATGCATCTCCCATTTATGGTTAGTATAGTTTTTTCATGCCAGGTGTTACATTTTCAAATGTAGAGAGAAATAAAAATAATAAATTTTAGGAACTTAAATGGAAAATATATTAAGATTCTCTTCTCTTCCCCTTTCCCAAATACATTGATTCTTACTTCTCTATTGTTTTTCTGCAGTATCAGTTAATAGCTCCTTTTGTTTCTATCTGCTTTGAAGTTTTCCCAGTTTTGCTTTATTTAATGGAGAACTCTTAGTTGCATATAGTATCACAGGAAATGTGGCCAAAAAATGTATTGAGAAGTCCAGGTCAACTTATTCAGTGTCTGTTTACCACTGTTCTTGGCATCACAGATATTTTTAAGGGATATGAAAAGAACCATATAAAATAAGAGTCTGTAATCTCTAGGTATAACTTTCTGAATTATGTGATTTCTCCAACGATTCTAACCTTGACAAAACAATATGTATCTTTATAATTTCATCAGTTAGAAAAATATGCTCTAATTCAAAGGCATAAGGGATCTTTATAAATCTTTAGAAATAACTGAACCAATTTTTTAGTACAGAATTACCAAAACCTCTGGAACGGTATTTTCTTTACTCTTGTGTTTTGATTAATCTATATATAGGGAAGAGATGAACAAACCAAAACTCAAAGGAGAAGGAAGAATATATGTTAGCATTAGTTCCTATATACACAAACTATATTATAATCAGCTGTCATGTGGCATCTTTGAAAGGCTTTAAAGACTTGGTCATGTCTCTGAAGCAGAGAGAATGTTAGTCCTGATACCTTTATAATTAACCTAGTTATTAATAACAGGAAAAGAGCAAAGGGAAGACCAGATATTATTGTCATGTCATCTGGCCAGCTTTGCCAGGGAGCTACAACTTTACACTCCCCAGGGGTCCAACAACGGGGAGATAGATGCATGCCCAGTAAAGTTGGGGTGACATAGGAAAGATGCTTGCTGTCAGTCATACCTGAGAACAAAAGTCATTGACCAGAATGGGCTTGGTCACCGCAAAGGTGGAAATTTGGAATATTTAATCTCCTGAACAAAAAAGTTCACTTCTTGGTTTCTCTTGCTACTCTTGGGATTCTTGGGTCTTGTGACTCTGGGCTTGTGAGGCTCCCTTGCATTCGCCCACATGGCCCAAGGCCATGCAGACCCCACACACAATGGACTGATGGACTATAACTAGCCTGATACTCAACTGGCCCCAGCTCCACCATGGAAAGGAAACTCTGGACACTGCCTTTGTTTCTATCTTTACTGAACCCCCAGCTATACTTCTTTTTTCTTGCGATACCATAAGGATGCCACCCTCAGTAGCACCCAGTGGGGAAAAGGACCCCCCCACTTAGTCCAATAAAAGTCCCATATAATGTATCACTTGAGGATTCAACCTGTTCTATGCCTTTCTTCCCTTTTGGTATTTAGAATTATTATCATTGAAGAATGAGTTATTTTGTGGTGTCATGAGAAATGAATTTCAAAGACATATCCATGGAGGAGTTAGATGTGATGGCAACATTTTATTGTGAGTTACAGGGAATTAATGCACCCTCGAGGAGGGAGAGGGTGGGCAGGCTCTACAGTGCTGTCCTGAGGCTCCTGTTGACACTCCATATAGCTTCTTGGTTAATGTATAGAACAAAGCACTATTCAACCCAAATTCCTAACTTTTCGCAGGCCTAAATTGGGCCTTCCACCAAGAAAATTCTATTGGGGTTTTAAGCCTTCTATCCAATTCAATTATCTTTTCAATTGTTCCCAGGCTAGGCCTTGCCCCTTTATGTCATCACCCTGGTTCTCATTGCCAATATAAAAAAGTTCCATTACACCATCTAGTTTCTACTGAACCTGTGCTCAGCAGAGAAATTTACCCTTCCCCCATGAGAGTTTCCTGTCATATGAAAAGAGCATGCATACGCTATGGTATGGTTCTCAAACTCTACCAGGCATAGCAATCACCACCAAGTCAGCTTGAAAAGCACAGACTCCTGGACCCTCCCCCCTCCAGGAGATTCTGATTCAGGACAGTCTGGGGTGGGACCTGAGAATTTGCCCTACTAATAAGGCCCCAAGTAATACTGATGCTGCTGGTCTAGGGACCACACTTTGAATAGCACAGTGATACAGTAATGTGAATGCAAAAACTACAATAACATTGACTCTAATAAAGGGAATGTTGAGTGATAAAAGCCAGACACCAAAGAGCAAACTTGTTGTTATTCTGTTTACATACAGTTTAAAGTAGGCAAAGTTAATCTATGACTTAAAAGTCAAGATAATGGTCAACTCTGAGGTGGCCAGGGAGTGGGACTGTATAGTATAAGGGAAGCTACTAGACTGCTGATAATGTTTTGTATCTTTCTCTGGGTTCTGGCTGCACGATCGTAGGCCATTTAGGAACAGGAAGAACCCAGAAACCAGGTACTGAGCATTTCCCTTGCTCTAGATGCCATTGTAGATAATGTCAGCAATACAAAGATAAATATGATATAGTAACTACCTTCAAATAAATCACAGTTTAATCAGAGAATAAGACACTTCAATAAGAAAGATTATGATTTATGGCAAAAAAAATAGTGTAAAGTGCTGTGGGGTTTCAAAGGAGAGAAATATGACCTCAGGTTTAGAAGACCAGCAGTCTTTAATGAGGAAATGGCATTTGAAATAGGTCTTAGAATGATGTGTAGTTTTCACAAATGATTTGGCTTCATATTTAAATCCATGTCTTCTTTGTCGAGGCTGTTGCAATCAAGCAATTGTGTTTTTATTAATTGACAGCTACACATGCCTTTTATACTCCAAGTTCCACTGACTCAGTTGGTAGTCGCTCTGAACAAGAATTTCAAGTGCCTTATATTGCCAATAGTTTAAGAGACAATTTCAATTACACCCTTCAAGAGTAGTGAAAATCTACCCATTTTACTTGATATAATAGTTTAAAAATACAAAGGATGGACAAGTAAAACAAAAGCTCATTTCACTAATGCAGACAATCATATGAGGCATATTCTTTCAGCCTAGATCAAAAGGCACAGACATTCATCCCCTATTCTATTTCCTAGTATATGATCAGTTATATTGTTAAATATAGCTCATCGGAGGTTCTACATGATGGTAAATGATGGAAGAAAAATGCTACATAAATTGTCAAAGCAGACACAACACAAATATGAATATAAACACATTCAATTAGACAATTTCCAAATTATATTCATTGCACCTTTAAATTAAAGTTCAAGAACATTTACAATTATACACTATACAGCCCTGTTCAGTCTCATACACTTCTCAAAAGCAGGTAGAGTCTCACTCAGGTATCTGAATGTTCTAGTGGCTGTGTCATTCTGCACCCCATAAGGAAATTATGAGAGTTCCACTTTTTCTGCACCTTCATCAGTAGTTGGTATTCTCAGTATTTTTTTATTTAAGCCATTCTAAAAGGTATGTAGTATTGTCTTATTTTGATTTAGTTTGCATTTTCCTAGTGACTAGTGATTAGTGATGTTTATCATCTTCTCATGTGCTTATTTGTAATCCACATATCTTCTTTGCTAAAGTATTTAATCAATTTCTTGTTATAGATTTTTGACAGTTCTTTCTATATTCTGGTTTAAGTAATTTGTCAGATATGTGTTTTCCAAGTATGTCCTTCCAGTGTTGGAATTTTGTCTCCAGTCTGTGAAAAGTGTCTTTCACAAAAATTTTTAATTTGGATGAAGCCCAATGAATTAATTAATTTTATTTATGTATCATGCTTTTGGTGTCTTTGCTTAACCCAAGTTCACAAAGATTTTATAACTAAAACTATTTCTATGATTTGGCTTCAGGATTTACATTGAGCACCATGACACTTTGTGAATAAGTTTTTCAGTAAGATGAAAGGTATGTATAGAGATTCATTTTTTTAGATTCATTTTTTTGCATTTGCATATTTAATTATTCCATCATCATTTGTTGAAAGAATATATTTTCTTCACTGAATTGCTTTGGCACCTTAGACAAAAGCCAATTGGCTATACATGTGTGTCTAATTCTGGAGTTTCTATCCCATTGATTTATGTGTCTATCACATAGTCAATATCATATGTATCATTAATTTTATGTATTTTTAGTTATCTATATACTAGTGGCCCGGTGCATAAAATTCTTGCGGCGGGGGGGGGGGTGTCCCTCAGCCTGGACTGCACTCTCTCCAATCTGGGACCCCTGTGAGATTGGGCCTAAGCTGGCAGTCGGACATCCCTCTCACAATCCAGGACTACTGGCTCCTAACCGCTCACCTGCCTGCCTTCCGATCGCCCGTAACCACTCTGCCTGCCATCCTGCTCACCCCCAACTGTCCCCCTGCCAGCCTAATTGCCCCCAACTGCCTCCCCTGCCAACCTCATGGCCTCCAACTGCCCTCCCCGGCCGGCCTCATGGGGGGGGTGCCGGTCACTGTCATTGGGGTGAGCCTCTGGTGGTTACTGAAAAATCTTTGCTCCCATGCGCTGTGGTCCCACCGAGTGCTCGCACCTGCTGCCAGCCCTGATTGCTCAGCACTGTCAGCTGGTGCAAACGGCAGCTGCTGGCCCTGATCACCCCTCAGGGCTTCTCTACCACCCTGCACCTGAGGGGCAATTGGGGCAGCAGCCGCTTCTCACACCTGCTGATGGTGCCGGCCCCACTCACACCCACTGCTGACACTGGCCCCAACTGCTCTGCTTCATCAACAGGTGTGAGCGGGGCTGGCACCATCAGCGTGTGGGAGCTGCGGTGGCAGTGGGAGCAGGGCTGCCTGCAGACAGGGGTTGCGGTGGGAGGGGCAGAGACCTGCCCCTGTGCCCACTGTAGCCTCACAGCCCACAGTTCCTTTCAAGGTGCATGAATTTGTGCACTTGGCCCCTAGTATTGCTATAATTATCAACATAAAACCACTGACTATATCTCAAAATGAAACATGATTACCAATTATGTAAGTCCTGAAACCAAGTAGCATCTGTACTGCAACTTTAACTCTTCTTTTAACTATTTTATTTCTTTGCTTTATCTTATCATTCCTAGTCTATTTTTTCCAAATTGTCTATTTACATAAAATTAATTGTCTCTTTCTGCCCCAAATCTTGTGGTTTGAATGACATTTTATTGAATCTGTATAAGTTTGAAGAAAATTAATATCTGAACAATGTTGAATCTAAATACATGAAGAAAACTTTCTGCATATGCATGTATGTAAATATTACATATATAGTATTTAATTTATTTATCAGTATTTTATAGTTGTAAGCAAACCAATTAATGAAACTTGCACATGCTTAATTTATTCCTGATTTTTTTACATATTTATTATATCTTTATTTATTAGTCTGTAATTGAGGAAATCTGTGCATGAGTCCTTTAAGAGGAATGCCTGGGACTCCAACAGCTCTCCATCTCACTCAACCACTATCTCCATTGATTTCACAGCCAGAAGTTATGGAGACTTCTCTTTGTGGCACTGGAACCCCTGGCTGGGGAGTCTATTGTGGGACGGGGATCCCTTGCTCCTCAGGGGAGACCTCTACAGCCCAGATATCCCTTTTAACATTTAACTGCCATAAGCAGGTATGAGACTTGCCTGTTCCATGTCTCCACCCTTCCTACCATGTTTGACATGTCTTCTTCTGTATATTCTTAGTTGTAAGACTTCTGTTCAGCTACATTTCAGATGGTTCTCAATGACGGTTGTTTGTAGTGTAGCTGTCATTTTCATATGGTTGTAAGAGAAGGCAAGGGCTGCATTTGCTCCATACTCTTCTATCTTGACTGGTGGTTTCTAACTAGTATTTATAATTATTTCAATTTCTGAATGTTCATGGCTAGTGTATAGTAATAAATTAGTTTTATTTATATTGTACTTATATCCTATGACCTTGCTAAATTCACTTATATTTATAGTACCTTTTTTCAGATTCTTCAATAAAGTTTACATAGACAATGATGATGTCTGAGAATAAAAACAATTTTATTTCTTGTTTTTCTGTTTTTTCCTTCTTTTTCTTGCCATATCTCACTAACTGCAACATTCTTAGGGTAAAAGCTTTCAGTTTTACTATTAAATATGATGTTATTTGTAGGTTTTCCTTTTATAGTTACTTTTTATCAGGTTAAGAAAGTTTCCTTCAATTCCTTGTCTGCTAGGAGTTTTTAATCATGAATATGCTCAAACATCCCCACCAAATTCCTTAAAGTTCTTTGAGCCATCCCTGCTGAGTCTTCAAACATGTGAGCGAGGCAACTTTGTGTCCTGTAGCCACAATCTAATCACCATATCAATATGGTGGAGAAGTGATGAGTCCTCATTATAGGTTCCTGCCCAAATTATTGAATGACAGGATCATGACCAATAAAAAGATGTTGGTTTCAGCCACTATGCAGGATGGGGCAAAAGCAGGTTTACAGCTATGAATATGTGAGAACAGAGTTTATTTATGTATTATTACTTATCAATTATTCTATTATTTTTCCATACTCACAACTGGAAACCTATTTTTGCCCCACCCTGTATTTGGTGTGGCTTTATTTGTTTGTTGGTTGGTTGGTTGGTTTAACATAGAAATAATATGTGAAACATTTGATAGGTGAGGAGGGTTCACTAAGGAAATTATTTATAAAGTATTTCAGTAAACCACAAAGCTGGATATTATGCTCTGGGGTTAGCAACAGCAGGGAGCCCCTGTCCCTAGGATTGAAGGAACAAGCACAAGGAGACTTATCACAACTTAAAGGGAGCAGTTGTATGGAGAGAGCTACTAAATAGGATATGTGGCCTCTGGAAGAGAGAGAGAGAGAGAGAAAGGGAACCAAGAAAAGAAATTCCCTGCCTCATTACCTGCCTTCTATCTCCTGCCAATACTCCTTAACAGGAAGTCAGTGGGCTAATGTGCATTTGATCATACTAGTACATAAAACAAAAATTTTAGCTACCACTATTGCTTTTTATGTAGAGTAGCAGGGGAAAAAAAGGGAGAAAAAATAATTAAGACTTAACCTCTGCATTTCCTACTTCTATAGCTGTTTCTGAGACAACTGGATGTAGATAAAACCATCAGAACCTAGATCCTCCAGCTTGAATGTTTAGATCATACTGACAGCAAGAGATTCCCCAAGCACTCAAGGTGCTAATAAAGGGTAAAACTGTTACAGAATGTCTCATCACAGCAGAATTTCTGAATGAAAATAAAAATTAAAAATGAGGTAAGAGGGAAAAGACTACCTATGAAGTGACTGCTACCAAGGATTAAACTGATCTTTCTGGAACTCTGAAAGCAAATTAACAAGTGGTTAATTTATTAGTCAAACAAGGAAAGCAGTTTGCCTATGGTGAGTTAATTAATTCATGTTTGATTGCAGCAGGTGACTTAATGTGTCCAGATTTTAAAACAAACAAATAAACAACAACAAACGTATTTAAGACTAGAGGCCTGGTGCATGAATTTATGCTTAGGTGGGGTCCGGTCGGCCTGTCTTGATGGGGACCGATCGGGGCTGGGCTGTTGAGGGGTGGGGGAGGAAAGGATATGGACAGTTGGCTGGCAGGCCCTGACCCCGATCAGGGTGAGGGCAGCTGATTAGGGGCCGGGCTGGCCCGGGGAGAGGGGTTGCAGAAGGTTGGGGGGGGGCTGATCGGGGCCCCAATAGGGCTGGTTAGCTGCCACAGTAGGTGTCATAGTGACCAGTCATTCTGGTCATTCCAGTTGTTCCATCGTTCCAGTCCCTTGGCTTTTATATATATCGATACGCATAGCCCATGGACACCTATAAGAACAGTTGCTCAGTAAGTTGAAACATTGGGAGCAATATCAATTGTTGATTAAAAAACAATTTTGAGTGGTTTTTCTTGACTTTTGATGAGTTGACAGATGTTAATGATACTTCTCAGTTACCATTCTTGATTCAAGGAGTCAATGCTAAATTTGAAGTAAGTGAAGAATTAGCCTCTAAGAATAGCCTGTGTGAAACAACTAGAGGCAAACTATTTTTAAAGTTGGAAAATAGTCATTTGTGAAATCTTCTTTTGTGATACATCACAAATGATGGTGGTAAAAATATGTGTGGAGCAGAAAAAAGCTTAGTAGGAAAAATTTGCAAAGCTTGTGAAAATGTAGGTGTTGAAAGCTTGTGGTTATTGACTATAGTATTCATCAGTAGATACTTTGCAGAAAATATTTGAATCTACCATGTATACTGAAGAGTACTATCAACAGTGAAATTCAGTCATTTTCATGGATTTAACCATTGTCAGTTCTGTGAATTTTTGTCAGAAATAGTTGAGTCTCCTGACTTGTTACACCAGCAATTTGATAATTTCACAGCAGTGAATTTTTATTGTGAACTTTTGAGCTCAGGTTGAAGACCAAAATTTATCTGAACAAGAAATGCCCTCAGTCACTACATTGAAAACTAAATGGCCTTGTAAATTAGCTTTTTCTTCATACTTGACCAGGCTTCTTAATTAATTCAACCTGAAATTACAAGAAAAACAGGGTTTACAAGTGAAACATACTGCAGTAAGGTCATTTCAACAACAAAAGTTTAAATCACGAGTGATATCAAGTTCTTTGATACATTTCCAGTGCTGTCAAAAGTTAAAACAAGAAGTGAGACTTTCATACCCACACAAATTTTCATAGAATATATTTTCCAGGCTCAAACTATAGTTCCAGTAGCATTTTTATTACCTTAATGCAAGTGCAAAGATAATTTCCATATTTCACAATCTACATAAGTTTGCAATTGAGGACATTCATTTCACCTTCAATTGGAACTGATTGATATGCAGCGGGATGACATGCTAAAGCACTATCAGGTAGAAATATAACAGAATTCTGTAAATGCCTGTGAATTGATGAATACGCTTAATTAAAGTTATATGCTCATAGAACAATATCAGTATTTGGCAGTAAATATCTAAATGAAAAAAAATTTTTGAAGATAAAATATGTAAAATTTTATTATAGATCAGCACTAACAGATGAACATTTCCAATAGGCCTTGAGTATAGAGAACACTAACTCTGAACTCTAATTTAACAAATGTCACTTCCTATAAAAATGGTTCCATTTCTCCAAAAATAATTCCATTCTTCACATTAACACACACATATCACCAAAAATGGCACTCAAATATTATTATTACATTTAGAATATTGTCAATAAATTTTTGTGGAAGTTTATTTTCTCTCATTTATATAGGTATGTACATAAAATCCTTGGTTTTGCCTGCTGGCTTTCAAAGTTTCATTCTTACCATATGGGCACTGCATATTTGGGCTCATTGAGCAAGCAATGAAATATTCAGAAGAGACTGACTTGTAAAATGGATCATTCTTTAAAAAAATATTTTATTGATTTTTACAGAGACGAAGGGAGGGGGAAGAGAGTTAGAAACATCGATGAGAGAGAAATATCGATCAGCTGCCTCTTGCACACCTCCTACTGGGGATGTGCCCGCAACCAAGGTACAAGCCCTTGACTGGAATCTAACCTGGGACCCTTGAGTCCGCAGGCCAATGCTCTGTCCACTGAGCCAAACCGGCCAGGGCTGGATCATTCTTTTGACTATATTATATTGACAGCTTTCTCAGAGTATATGAACTCTGGTCCTATTTCCAGAGGTCCAGCCACAAATTTTTCCCACAGACCACTTGTAACATATTTCAATTTTTCTTTATATTTTTCTGACAAGGCTTCCAATCTATTAATCACCACTAATGCCTGAATGTAGGTAAATACATCAAGCCATCTCTCATTTTCAGAAGAAATGGAACACCATGTATTGATCAAATATATGCATCCTTGTAGGCTTTTCTTCACCACTGCTTTCAGGACCATTCCTTAGAATACCATCTTTGATTGGTGCCTGAATACTGTGCAGATCCAAGTGCACAGCAGAACTACAATTATCCTAACAAGTCAAAGAAAACTCCCCATGAGGCAAGAGGTATGTAGAAAGCTAGTCATGAAGTTGGTAGGTGCAGGGACTGTAACAATCTGGTCTATCTGTTTGTGAAGTTTATTATGCTTTCTGGATCTGTTTGGATCTACTCTTGCAAATATATTTTCATTTTACAATGTTATCCTCTTATAAATGTTCATCATTATGACTCAGTGGACTAGATATCATATGGGTAATGATGGATGGTTCAAGTTATGTAATATTTGGTGTCACATAGTCAGCAGTTATGGACTATGTAATAGTCCCAAGAGATCCAGTTAGTATGTCATCAATGTAAAGGACCAGCATAATGTCCTACAGAACAACAAGACTATCAAATCCTTTCCATATTAAATTATGACAAGATAAGAAATTTGACAAAGTTTTGAGGCAAGACAATAGCAAAAATATTGTTATCCCTGTCATCAGAAAGTTAACAGTTTATGCTAACCTTTGCTAATAGTGATGAGAAGGAGGAGATTATGCAACAGTGACTGCATACCAGCTGCAACCCTATATTGAATTATTTTAATCAAAACACCACAAGTAGAATCACAGCTGCAATGGGAATATCATTTGACAAAGGTGGTTTATGATCATGTCTCAAATCCCCATATGAGTTATTAATTGGGCAAACAAACATGATAAGTAGGAATGTTTTATAAGTCACAGTCACTGACCCTCCCAATTATAATATGGTAGCATCAATCTCACAATTCCCCTACACTGGGTATTATGATTTCATAGCTTGGTGAGCTGGTGAGGGCAATTTTAGGAGGTTTCGCCTGGCCTTTCCTACCACAATAGCCCTCACTCTATGTGTTAATATATTATTGTGGGAATTCTTTCAGCTACTAATTGTATGTATTTCCCCCAATACATTTGGGAACTGAAGCAATAACTATAGAATGGGTGTGTTTCAACTGTTAGACACAGACTCAAGCCAATATTTCTTTTGTTATCATAACTCCTAATCCTAACAATGACGTTTTAAGTCTAGAGTGATGAGTGTCAGTTTAGAAATAATATCTAACAGCTAGAATAACCACATAATTTATCACATAAGCCAGGACACTATGTAGAGAGAAGGAGGCATTAAATGGACAAGATATGGTGCCAATAGGCATAAATCACTATTGTCCCAGGAAAACTTCATTGTATGACTACTCTACTGATGACCCTCAGATTGTCAGGATATTTCCCTTTCCTCAGTGCCCAGTCATCCTGGAATATGAGTACAGTTCCCAGTGGCCCCACTGTAGGTTTGTAGGTTTTTTTGACAAGAGGTCTGGCTCCTTATCAACAAAAAAAACTCTAGTTCTGTTACTTGGCTTGGGAATGGAAACTGAATAAGTAACTGATAATCCCCATAAAAGAAGTTTGGTTGGTTCAAGGCAACTTGTTTGGGGAAAGAAGGCCCTACAGGTTGTAAGAACTACAGACTGTAAAAACCAGTGCGGATTGAGGCTGAGTGCCACACAGGCTGCTGGGGACTCAGCTGCTCCTCTTAAAAGGCCGGCACCACAAACTGAATTTACAAGCTCCCACGTCCTCTGAGCTCCAGTGCTGGGAGAGTCTCTGGGGGACCCAGACACATACTAGGAGAAACTGGACTGTCTGGCATCAGGGCAGGAACTCGGGGGTGGCTTTCTTCCAGTCGTAGGTGTTTGCAGAGGTCATTGTTTCAGTGCTGGGATCTCCCTGGTGCAGGGTTGACTGGCAGCCATTTCTGTTTGTTCCACCCTGGTGATTCCCTGAGACCCTGTCCCACCCAATTTACAACCTCACCCAAGCTGTGCACAGTGGCTTTTGCATATGAATGGCCTGTCCTTTCTCAGCCTAAAACCTGTCAAACAAGCTGCAGCTGAGTGAGGGAGCCCCAAAGCAATCAATAAAAGGCCCGAGGCTGGCACTAGCACCAGCCTACTTTGCTTCACAGCTGGGCCTCGTCTGGGCACTTCCAAACCTGATACAAAGAAGAAGAATCTGCAGATTTCTCTGTAGCTCCTACTGGGTGGTCCCAGGCAGTGGCTGACTTTGGACCTCTCTGGTGACCCAAGAGCCAATGTACCCAGTGGTCAGTGTGAAACCATACCAGATTAAAAGTCTTCATATCCATAAGTGACACACTCAAGAGAAAGACCAAAGTCCCACTGAAGCAAGTCCTGCTCCATAAGGGTGTCTCCTGCACAGCAGCTCTCCTACTGTAGTCGCAGCTTGTCCCCACAGCCAATTGGCCTGGAGGTCAAGTTCTCACAGTGACACCAACAGCAATCAAGGCTCAACTACAAGACTGTGCACACAGCCCACAAAGGGGTGCACCAAGAGTGTCCATCTCAGGTGATTGGGGAGGCTGAGCCACTGGGCCCTATAGGACACTTACTACACAAGGCCACTCTATCAACTCAAGGAGACTTAACAACTACCCAATACATAGAAACAAACACAGGGAAGCAGCCAAAATGCAGAGACAAAGAAACATGTCACAAATGAAAGAAATGAAAGAAAGCAAACTACTGGATATAGAGTTCAAAACCACAGTTATAAGGTTACTCAAGAATCTTCTAGAAATCTCTGAGGAACTTAGTAAGACCATCAAGGATCTTAGTGAGAATGCCACAAAAATGGAAAAGGACCAGTCAGAAATTAATCATACACTGACTGAAATAAAGAATAATATGCAGGGACTCAACCATAGATTAGAGGATCCTGAGAATCAAGTCAATGATTTGAAATATGAGGAAGCAAAAAACACCCAACTGGAAGAGCAAAAAGAAAAAAGAATCCAAAAATGTAAAGATAATGTAAGGAGCCTCTGGGACAACTTCAAGCATACCAACATCCGAATTATGGGGTTGCCAGAAGAAGAGAGAGAGCAAGATATTGAAAACCTACTTGAAGAAATAATGACAGAAAACTTCCCCTATCTGGTGAAAGATATAGACTTATAAGTTCAGGAAGCCCAGAGAACCCCAAACAAGAGGAATCCAAAGAGGACCACACCAAGACATATCATAATTAAAATGCCAAGGGCAAAAGACAAAGAGAGAATCTTAAAAGCAGCAAGAGAAAAATAGTTAGTTACCAACAAGAAAGTGCCCATACGACTGTCAGCTGATTTCCCAACAGAAACTATGCAGGCCAGAGGGGAGTGGCAAGAAATATTCAAAGTGATGGATAGCAAGAACCTACAACCAAGATTACTCTACCCTGCAAAGCTATCATTTAGAATTGAAGGTCAGATAAAGAGCTTCACAGACAAGAAAACACTAAAGGAGTTCATCACCACCAAACCAGTATTATATGAAATGCTGAAGGGTATTTTTTAAGAAGAGGAAGAAGGAGAAAAAAGGTAAAGATAAAAAATTATGAACAACAAAGTAACAACAAATACATATCTATCAACAAGTGAATCTAAAAATCAAATGAATAAAAAATCTGATGAACAGAGTAAACTGGTGAATGGAATAGAATCAGGGGCATGGAAATGGAACATGAAGGGGGTGTGGGGGTGTGTGGAAAGAGATTAGACAAAGATCTTATATGCATGTGTGCATTAACTATTGACACAGACAATAGGGTGGCGAGGGCCTGGGATGGGGTGGGAACCAGTTGGAGGGGAGCTATGGTGGGGGGAAAGAGGGACATCTGTAATAATCTCAACAATAAACATTTAAACAAATCATACATTCACAGGAAACAAATTGACTCAATGAAACATCTATACCTGTGATTACTCAGAAAGACAATTATCAGCTTAAGGAAAGAAGGCTTTTACATCAATGGCTATTGTTACAACTTTTTATAAAGGCAAAGAGATTCCTGAAAAATCTCAATGTGGTTTGATGCATAAAGAATCAAAAGAAGTAATTACATTATTGTTAGCTCCTACTAAGAATGTTGTTTGTTACTTAAGTTTTTAGAGGCAGAGAATATTATTTTCATTACAAGGTGAAGAACAAAATAGTCCTAAGAATTTGTGCTTTGTAAAAAAGCGATTTGATTTTTAAAAATCAAGGTGATCTGGCAGTTTGGAACACAATACATTTTTTTCTTTTCTTTTTTAAATATATTTTTAATTGATTTCAGAGAGGAAGGGAGAGGGAGAGAGATAGAAACATCAATGATGAGAATCACTGATCAGCTGCCTCCTGCACACCCCCTACTGGGGAACGAGCCTGCAAATGGCATATGCCCTTGACTGGAATTGAACCTGGGACCCCGCAGTCCACAGGCTGACGATCTAGCCACTGAGCCAAACCAGCTAAGGCCACACATTTTTCATAAAGATGTAGCATAATTTAAAATAAGAAATTTAGAAGGATATTAGAATAAAGCAAATTAGTATCCAGAAAAAAATGGAAAAAAGAAAGCCTTTAAATACATAGGCTATTTAGAGTTCAACAGAATAAACTATATGGCAGATGAATAAATTAAAAAGTACAGCAACACAAGGAAGATAATTTTGGAAAATATGTTGATGAGAACATGTTCTGTTATATTTAATGACTGTTTTCTGCCTTTTAAAAATGTCTTTAGCATAGACTTTAGGAGAACGTCAAGCGGAATGCTTTTGTGCTATGCAGAAAAAAAATGTTTCATATTGCAAGCATGTTAATGGATACGTTTCAGCTCAATATGAATATGTTTTATGGAAATCACAGGGATGTTTCAGTACTTGTATAAGTGGCAAAGCATTTCTTGTGATGTCATATGAAACCTTCAGAATATAATATATCTATGATAATATTTTCTATAAAAATCAGTAATGTGAGTGGTGGATTTTTATCACATTTTATGCTGTACTTCAAGAATGAATTTTGTAATCTGAGTCCATCACTAGTAATACCAAAAAAAGATGAAAAGAGTCTACTGTTCCAATTGTGAATGTCAGGCATGTCTTCCAAAGCAGATCTTTAGGAAAACACAAAACACTAACTAAACAGACCACTTAAAACACACACACACACACACACACACACACAGTGTCTGAGACTGTTTGGGTGGCGTGGAGGAAACCACACATCCACACATTGGAATGGGGTTTCAGAACTCTTAGTGACCTTTAGTAGTGGACACACCATTAGAACAAACAGCACAGGACCCACATGTAACCAGATATAACACAAGAGATGTATTGCCTTGGTTTTTTGTATCAGATTGACATGAAACGTTACATATAATTTATTTTTATAGCTAAAATTAGTGAGGACAATTATTTATTCATCAATAGACTAGGGAAACTAACTCTTCCCTGTGGCATTTCATCATGTTTTACTTTACAAAGCATTTTAACATACCTTTGTTTTTTGGAAATCAATAAAACCAAAGAGAAGTATTGACATTCACCTTTAGCTGATTAGATAAGTGAGCCTTATAGAGGATTAGTGACTGTCTCAATAAATAAATAAATAAATAAATAAATAAATAAGTATTCTAGGGAAAGAAATGCTTTGAAATTATCTTAGGAAACTGAGTCAGAGGGGGAAATAATATACATCAACTTCAAAATACCATTAACCTTTTTAAGTGTAACAACTACGTTCTCTCCAGAAAAGACAGATATCTGTCAACTCACAGGGAAGTTGCGGCATCAGAAAAGGAAAAATTGTTTGCATTTTTGTTAAAGTAAAATTTATTAGCTGTATCTCCAACATATTTGATTTCACCTGTCAGTTGCAAAAACATGTAACAACCTGGACTTGGGA
>NW_005371693.1:2858402-2865851 GCF_000412655.1 Myotis brandtii
ATAAATAAATAAATAAATAAATAAATAAATACATAAATAAATAAATAAATTAAATAAATTGTTAATCAGGAATCAGCCATTATTCAAACTTAGGAGTCTGAAACTGATTGTTGTTTTTTTTCTATTACATTGTAGCACATTCTTAGGAATTATTTGATTAATATGACTAATGAAAATATGATGCCCTGGTAATTTTGGAAAAAAATGCTCTATTTTTTTTCTAGTTCATAGTATAATGGTTTCAAAATGCAAGCATGTTAATGGATAACTTTCATCTTAATCTGGATACATTTTATAGGAAATCACAGTGAGGTCTCAGTACTTGTTCAGGCTGCAAAACAGCTCTTGTGATGTCATATAAAAGCTTCAGAGTACTTTACCTTCTAAGCAATGGAGGAAAAAAAATCTCGACAAACTGTATTGTCGTTCCATTATTATTATTATTATTATTATTACATCATCATCATCATTATACTTATAGAAATATACATTGCTAAAAGGGTTTGCCTTAACTAAAAAGAAAGTAGAATGATTTTTAAAAATATATATTTTATTGATTTCAGAGAAGAAAGGAGACGGAGTGATAGAAACATCAATGATGAGAGAGAATTATTGATCATCTGCCTCCTGCATGTCCTCCACTGGGGATCAAGCCTGCAACCCAGGCAAGTGCCCTGACTGGGAATCAAACCATGAGCTCCTGGTTCATAGGTTGATGCTCAACCACTGAGCCACACCAGCCAGGCAAAAATGGAATGATTTTTATGCTAGGTGTTTAATATAGCATTCCATGATAATGGGAAGTTGAGACTGCTATACTTATTTCATAGATAAGAACAGAGTGGGAAAGATATTAATTAATTTACAAAGATCACATAATTAGTAACTATGCTAAGCAAAACTGTTTCCAAAGTTTGTGTATTTTAGAATACCTTTCTTTTTTTAAAAAAAATTATTTTATTGTTTAAAGTATTACAAATAGTAGTACATGTATCTCTTTTTTCCCCCATTGGCCTTCCCCCCGCCTCCCCTACTCCCTGGCATTTGCCTTCACCCCCGCTCCCCCGCCAGTGTCTTGTGTCCATTGGTTATGCCTATATGCATGCATACAAGTCCTTCAGTTGATCTCTTACCTCCACTCCCCAACCCTCCCCAGCCTTCCCACTGTAGTTTGACAATCTGTTCAATTCTTCTTTGCCTCTGTATCTATTTTTGTTCATCAGTTTATAATGTTCTTTATATTCCACAAATGAGTGAGATCATGTGGTATTTTTTCTTTCACTGACTGGCTTATTTCACTTGGCATAATGCTCTCCAGTTCCATTCATGCTGTTGCAAATGGTAAGAATTCCTTCTTTTAGAATACCTAGACTTCCCACACCTGTTTTTATTTTGTTTTTGTTTTCAGGTAACACCTGTGCAAATTTTCCTTGTCTATGGCATTTCAGATAATTCCCTTTAGCTCTCTGGAGCCCCAATGTAGAAGGCAACGACATACACTCTAAAGAGGTTTGTTTGCTAGGGGTTGGGTTTCACCTTTCTATTTTTTCCACACCTGTTAGTTCATCTATTTCCTTTGAAGTCATCTATTTCTTAAAGTAGTCATTACCACAAACATCCTTCAGCTGAATCATAACAGGTATGGATAATGGGTTATTACCCTTAATATAGGGAATTAGCTTTTAAAGAAGAACTATGATTGAAGAAAATTTAAGGCAGATGTTTGGAGCAGAGGACCCATAATTTATATGATCATGTTTCCTTATACATACTAAAGTTTATCTTTCTCTGAATTTTTACTTTATGGGTATTTGAGTTCCTGCTTTGATCAGGGAAGGGGCTGATAGGGGCTGGATCTGAGAAGGTCCAGTGTAGTGGAAGCTTTGGGGCTAGTTCTCCGAGTAAACTGTATTAGCTTGGAGCTGGGCAAGTTGAAACCTGATGGGGGAAAGTATTAGAACATAATTTGAACAGAATAAGAGCGTGGTTTAAAACACTGTGGACAACTCCCTTGGAGTTGAGATAGGAGTATTTATGACTTGTGTTTTTTTGAGAAGAGGTGATAAGAAAGGTAAACATGATAATATACAAGTTGTATAGTGCCAATTAAATGCTACAATTAAGCATGTGTACCCTAATTGCCATTTTAAATTTTGATTAAATAGAGCTTCTTGTGATTTTAGGGAAAAATCTTCTCCTAAGAGCAATATGTGGATTGTATATTCTTAGATAAAAATAAAGTTAGCATTGGCACAATTAAGCATAGAGTAACAAAGAAAGATGGCACATATAAAATAAATAGAGAAAATGAGAGAAATTTGCTTGAATATTTAGATTTATCTTTTTAAAGAATTATTTCTTTATGAATTTTATTGTCTGATAATGGCAAATGTTTCCTTAGAAATGCGATTTCTCTCAGGATTGTTTTCCTCTTAAGAGAAAACTATATTTATCAGCCATAGAGACTACCTTCAACTCTCCATCAAGGTAGGAAAGTAATAGTAGATTAATATAATTTTTTCCTCTGATAAAAATGCAATATCATTACTTTCCCATTTTCAAAACACAGATACCAACACATGAAAGCCCAGAGAAAGTCACTAGCATCCAAGTGAATTAACTGAACATTCTTAGAAGTAAAACACACATACAAAAAACAATAACTTCAAGATAAGTTTCCAAATAAGAGACATAGACCAAAAGCAACTACAAGTTTCTTCTTATCTATAAAGCAATTATGACTTGTTTGAATGGCATATGGTCATACACCATTCTTGGTGTGTGTCCAGGATATCACAAAACTATACATTAATTTTGCTCTTAGCTCAGGGCAAGTAAAAATATAAGTGTTGAATTTATACCAACAGCTTAATAAAAATAAATCAATATGTACTTTTCATAGAAAATGTCAGACCTATCAACCAGTCTTTCTGAGAAATATTCTGTTGTTGTTTATTCATTACTTATTAAATCTCCTGTCTTAGCCAGAAGCAAAAGTGACTAGGAATTAAAGAAATATAACTGTGGGGTTTTTCTTCAGTGACTTTCATGAAATTAGGAAGCAATTGAGCTTGAAAAAAAATATAATTTTATTACCTAAAATAGAGCCCCATTTTCCTCAAAAAGCAAGAATATTTGGTGAGGAAGAAGAGGAAAGCAGGGAGATATAGAGCAGTAAAGAAAGGCGGGGGAAGGGAGATTATACTAAAAAGAAATAGAAAAAGACAAAGGAAAAAGCATAGAAGGACTCAGAAGTATATGGGATCTATTTAACCTGGTCCATTATTTTTCTCTTTCTATCCTTTCTCTCTCATTATTTGGTCATATTACCATTTCCTTCCTACCAATTGGAGTCATAATCTAGGATATGGCTCTTTTGGGGTGAACAGCAAATAGATCCAAATTGCGTGTTTTCACTGGAACCCTAATCACTCTGCCTGAAACCGAGAGCAGGTCTGGCTGCCTGCGGTAATGAAAGCCAAACTCATAAGACAGGTGCTAATGAGAAAGAAAGAGGTTTATTCAAGTGATGGCCACCTGAGAAGATCAGGAACTCTCATCTCATAGCCTGTTTTAACAGCTGTAGTCAATCTAGCAAAATTTGTAGATCTGAAAGTTAGGGAAAGAAAACTGTGGGCATGTAGGAAATGTAGGGTGTGCAGGTGTATAGGCTGTGCAGGACGTCTTCCTGTAGGCCTTCATGTGGATCTTTATGGTCACCATTCTTGGATTGGCCATCTGGTTTTCATCAGTTGAATTCTTGTGACTGGGCGGTCAGTGTCAGCTTGGGTCCTGAGGCCAGGCTGCTTTTTAGATTCACACTGGAAAGGAAACTGCTGAACTGTCAAGTATACTAAAAGAAAACTTTTAACATGCAAGCTCTAGTTTTGAGAGAAAAATCAGGTTAGAGTAACAAGCTGGATTTAACATTTAGTAAGATAAATATGGGTAGCTTTATATAGATTATTTTATAAACTCACTTTGTTAGAGCATTCTTATTTTAGTTCTATTCTGTGGCTAGTCAGATTAATATAAGTAGTATAGCGCATTCATTCTCTGTTACATACCTAACCCTCTTCCTACACATTCAAAATATAGAATCTATTTTTCTAGAATAGAATGAAGCTATCATACGCTTTTATATATGTAACTCAAGAAATGAAAGAGTCCTATAAAGGAAGATGTAATCAACACAAAGTCAAGGGAAAAGCAAAAACAAAACACTCACTGCATTTTACAAATGGTTAATCACTGTAAAAATTTACCAAAGTAGTTTTAATGGATCTGATGGGTTTAACCACCCTCCCCCCCACCGTTCAGTGAATTGAAGGGGTATCAAAATCATGCACATTGGAAAATAAATAGCATTATAAAGGAAACAAAAAATGGAAATACATGCTGTCACAAAATACATAGGTGAAGAACAAATTGAAAGTAGCATAGAAGGGAAGAGGATTTTAAAATTTTTCTAAGAAGACTTAGAAAATATCATGAAGCTCAAAGTTTTATTTTAACATGATAGAAAAGCAGGATTCTGAAAATGAAAAGCCATTTATAATCTGTTCATCATTAGCAGATTGCCTTTATTAAGACTGGAGTAAGACTACCAGTAGAACTCTGTAGAGACATAGGAAAAGAACCAATATATTAATTTTATTAATTAAATTAATATGAATATAAAGAATAAAGGTTTTTATTTATTCAATGTAACAATTGCTTAGAGCTTTGTTGATTTAGATAAATTTATGCTAAAAAAATCTTATGATAACATTGTACAATTTTATTTTAAGAGAACATATAGATCAAACTTTATCTACATGTATATGACTTTTGTTTTGATCTTGTCTTTTTTTTTCCAGTTTGTTCAGTGTACACACACACTTTCCTAATAGGCTAACAACCTTACATTTGCTCTAGGTAGATTTTATTTTCAGCATATATAGATGACCTTAGCTCTCTAATTTTAAAAAAAAAAAACAAACAAAAGGAAACAGAAGCAAGTATTATATTCTCAATATGCCTCACATTTTTATCAAAATGTTTCAACCCCAGAGACTGAATATACAAACAGACAATAACAGCCAGACCATATATGACAATGGGACGCTGGTCCAGGTAAGAAATGCAGGGGAACAAGCCAGAGTCATTGCTACAAACTAACCTGAACAGTCAAGACCTGGTCAATGACTACCAACTTCCATATTTGTTGACCTCCTTTCAGCTTATGGCCAACTAGAAACAGCCAATGATGCTCCACTAACCTACCACATAAGCTGTCCTGCTTCTAATCAGCCTGTCCCCACCACTCAATACCAACAACCTCAGGCAGAAACTACCTAAAGCTTACCTTTTTTTTCCATTATAAAAATTTTCTATTTTCCTAGCTGTCTTTGAGTCTCTGCCAAACACAAGTAAGGGTGACTGACTCCCTTGCTATAGCAAGCTCTGAATAATAGACTCTTCTCAATTGGGTGGCCTTCATTTATTCCTACAAATCCACCCTTAAGGCTAGTTAAAAATATCAGAAAGGAAGAAAATTGTGTTCAATAGAGAGTGCCTTCATCCTACGCCACTGGTTTCTGTAGTTAAGGACATTTTCCATGTCTTTGCCTTCCTTTCTCCAACCTGTGGAAAAGGAACAGATTACTTGATTCACAAGCAGTAGAGATTATGCCAGGTTCCTGTTTAAGTGGATTTAAGTTATGGAAAGTGCTAAGCATGGGGTTTGAGAGCTTTTCTTCTCATTTTTATATGCTAAATTAAGGGGGTAGTGACCCAGGTAAGTATATCTGTAAACTCCAAATTTTATGGGTGCAAGTTATCCTGGAATGTTAGCTAGAAGGTAAGGCTATGTCTTTAAATCTAGGCTTTCTCAGCAATTAAGGTGGCATTTGGGCTCCAATCTGCATAACCATTCCTTTAAAAGCAGAGAAAATTGGGGGGACTCTTGTAAGCAACAGACTTGGTTGCTTGCCCCCATTTAAAATAAAGAGGACTCCATCCTTTCCTCCTTCAGAGAACAACAACAAAAACAACAAAAAAAAAAAACCCTGAAAACCATAAGTCCCTGCTAGGATCATAAGAAAATTAAGTTTGTAGATGATGTTTTGTTATTTTCTTTTCAAAATGCTTGCTTTTATAAAATGCAAAAATAAGTCTCACCCATGTTTTTGTAATTTTACAAATTTATAATTTTTGCACTTTTGGTGTGTGGGTGTGTGCAACTGAGCCTATTTGTGCTGCTGTTAATTTTCACACTGTTTTTTTTCTGTGTTCCTGCTGAGCTGCTAAAATCAACTTAGAAAAAAATGTCATTATTGTTACCTGGGTATCAGCAAAATTATTATTTTTGTCATTTTAACATAACAAATAAAATGTTAACAAATTAATTTATGTTACACCACTGAGATAGCTGGTATGTGCTCACAGGAATAGCAACACTGTGATTCAAATTTTGCTTCAAGGCACAGACATGGGGATGTAGGTGTGTTGATAGGAGTGTCAAGCCTACAGCAAACAGATCTTCATAACATGACAGATTTATTCACTCTGTCTAATGTTTAAAAATATTTTTTTTCTTTTCTCACATTTAATCCCTTTAATATTTATACAAAAATGATTTAGCCAGTTCCTCAAAGTTTACCTTAATATGAATGGGAAGATAGAGCAAATAAGAAAAGTAACATGTTCCATTTCCACATTGGGCTAATTTAGGAACTTGGTCCTAAGTAAAAGGCATACTGCAAATTATTCCTAAATTGTAAGTGATTTTTCTGTAGGGATATGGCTGCATGAATGTTCCCACTTTTTCCCCCCAGAAAGGCAAACAGAAAATAAGATTAAGAGGGAAATCTCACAATATATTTTTAGTGAAATTAGAAGTCAGAGAAAACCTATAAATTCCAAATAATATGTGAGTACTGCCAAAACCTTGTGACACCAGAAAACTCAGAGTGAGAGGTAATGGTGTTCCTTCCTACCCAGAAAAAACTAGGTGAGGAAGAGGCCTGGAGGACGTAGATCTGTTTGTTTGCTTTAATGTAAGAAATGCTTAAATAGCGCTTATTATGTTGCTGGTATTATTCTAAGTGATTTGCAAATATTAATTAATTTAAGCCTGGTAAAAACCTGTGAGCTACTTTTATTTATTTTTTTATGGATTTTAACACTTTTTTATTTTATTTTTTTACACTCTTTCCTGACTTTTTTTTTCTTTATTGATTAAGGTATTACATATGTGTCCTTATCCCCCCATTGCCCCCCTACTCCCCACTCATGCCCTCATCCCCCTGGTGTCTGTATCCATTGGTTAGGCTCATATGCATGCATACAAGTCCTTTGGTTGATCTCTCCCCCTTACCCCCACCCTCCCCTGCATTCCCTCTGAGGTTTGATGGTCTGATCAATGCTTCTCTGTCTCTGGATCTGTTTTTGTTCATCAGTTTATTT
>NW_005371693.1:2865862-2869317 GCF_000412655.1 Myotis brandtii
CTTAGCATAATGCTCTCCAGTTCCATCCATGCTGTTGCAAATGGTAAGAATTCCTTTTTTTACAGCAGCATAGTATTTCATGTCAGTCTCAGAAACTGATAATGAATATTTCCTCTAAATGATAAGGCACATGGACAAAACCAATAGGCTATGTAGAGAGAAAAGGCATGAAAGTACTCAGAGAGACCTAGCATTGGTGCTATGGACTGAATGTTTGTGTCCTTCTCTCATTCATATGTTGAAACCTAACCCTCAATGGGATGGTATTAGAGGTGGAGCCTTTGGGGATGATTAGGTGATGAGGGTGGGACCTTTATGAATTGGATTAGTGCCCTTACAAAGGGACCCAGACAACTCTCTCTTCCCTCCCACCATGTGAGAACACAGAGGGAAGCTGGTCATCTAGGAAGTGGGCCCTTATCAAACACTCAGACACTGAATCTGCTGATACCTTGATCTTGGACTTAGCCTCTAGAACTGTGAGAAATGAACTTTTTTTTTTAAGCCACCCAATTCATGGTATTTTTGTTTTAGCAGCATGAACAAGCTAAAAGAGTATCTTGCAGTATGTGTGTTCTATAGATGGGGAAGTCACCTAGGAAAGCAGTGACCATGTTCCTTGAAGGCAAAGGCTATTGAAGCAACATGACTACTATCGTTCTCCTGAGTCTGGTAAGTTGTGAGAGTCAAAAGAGATGAAGCTACACAAAGTGGGTGAATATTATAATGGAATATTATCATTGCTGTAGCAGGAAGGTAAGGTATCCTTGAACTATGATACCAGAGACTTCCTAATTCCTCCCACTTCCAAAAGAATCATCTGTTAATAGCTTTCAGAGGATCTCATTCATCCAGAATTGAGAAGAAAAACAAGAACAAACACAGAGTAATTTAAAGGAGTAATAAGAGAAAATTGAAATGGGATGCAAAATCTTCTATGTATAAAAGAAATTCACCAAAAATTAGATAAGAAACAGATGAAAAATGTGACCCCAGTGACCTGGAGTGTGAGAGTCTAATAAAGATTGACTGGAATGTGGGTTTGTATTTAAAAAGCATAGCTGGGAGCCCTGGCCGCTGTGGCTCAATTGGTTGAGAGTCATCCATATACCAAGAGGTTGTCAGTTTGATTCCTGATTGGGGCACATGCTAAAGTTTCCCAGTAGGGGGTGTGGTGGAGGCAGCCACATGATGCGTTGTGGACTCGATTCCCAGTAGGGGGTGTGGTGGAGGCAGCCACATGATGTTTCTATCTCTCCTTCTCCCTTCCTCTCTCTCTAAAAGAATCAATTAAAATTTATTTTAAAAAATTTTTAAGTGCCCTGACCAGTGTGGTTCAGTTGGTTGGGTGTTATCCCATGCATCAAAAGGTCACATGTTCCATTCCTGATCAAGGCACATGCCTGGTTGTGGGCTTGATCCCCTGTAAGGGGTGTGCAAGAGGCAGTCAATTGATGCTTTGCTATCACAGCAATGTTTCTCTCTCTCCCTCTCCCTTCCTCTCTCTCTAAAAATTAATTAAAAAAAATTTTTTAAGCATACCCGGGAGAAGCAGAGGAACAAGAGGCCAAGGCAGGGTGACTCAAACATATTATTGTGTAGTCCAGTATATGCACATAGGGAAGATGTTAAAGCATCACATTTACAGACGCTGGAAATATTGTTAATGCAGAGCAGAAGAAGACTACCTTGGGCTTGTAATGAGATTTGAAATGTGAAGGATATTGAGGAAATGTTTTCACTGATCTATGATGACACCAAGATCTTTTCCTAGAGTTTACAACTAAATCAAAACCTGTCGGTAAGAACAAAAGGTTTACATTTGTCTTTCCAATATGTATTATAGCTTATAAACATCTAGACAAATTTATTTTCTTAAATTTTTATTTTTCTTGATAGGACCTTTAGTAGTTCTCACTATTTTTTCATGCCACAGCCAAACTAAAGAAAATACAAATCACCTTGAAAATGTCTTTTTTGGTTTACTAACTTTGTGTTTTGATCCCTGGCAGATTAATTTCACAGGCTCAAAACTAATATATTTATAGTTTATATTATTTTTACATCTACACTTTGCTGTGGTTGACCACAGCCCCTGAGTGATGGATGAATGGATTACTCTGACATAACATTTGCTGTGAAAGAGAGGGATAAGGGACTGCCTGGCTAAAGGAACCAGACAGCCTCAATTGCCTGCCTTGTTAGGCTTTTATTATAGCAGCAGTTTGAGATAAAGTTTATCTTTTAAATACAATCAATAGAGTAAGTAATATTGGGAGAACACATGTTTTTGTAGTGTCCTGTAAGCAAGGACAACGAAAGATTATGCATATGGATTGCAGTAAACACCCGGGGGTCTGCATGTGCACAGACTTGTATGGAAAGGTCAAGGAATAATTAGAGGCACCACCTTTGGCACTTCCCTAAGTCAGAATTCCACACACTTCCCTTTTCTTGAAATGTCCTCCTTACAAATTTTCCAACCAAGTCCCATGCTTACCCCCACTTCTTCAAATGTTTAATGATATTAGTATTTCATTTTTAGACTGCCTCAGGAAATTTTTAGGAAAATGTTGAAATTCATAATTTTTGAGAGATTAGAGATGTATCATTTATAATGTATTATTTTAGGCTTAGACAAAAATAATGCCTTAGACAAAAGGACTTGCTTTTTCTCTATTACTGTATTGGATAATTTTGTAATGTCCCCCAAATTAAAAAAAAGATACAATTTGTAAAACATGATTTTCCCTTTATAAAAATAAAACAGAATAAAGATTAATAATATATTTTTTATGACCAAGTAAAACTTATATGCAAAAGAGATTAATAGCTATATCCATAAAATATAGACAATACATTTCAAAGATAGGAAACTCTATAAATGTACCTAATTAGATCATTAAAGCATATATTTTAATATATAAATAAATATTTTTAATAATTAAAAAGCTGGTTTCAATTCATAATTTTATTACTTAGACATTGATGAATTTCAAGTAACAAAATAACATAAATATGACAATATAATTACATAGATTTCATAATTATAGCCCATTAAAACATTTATTTTTAAATATATTTTTATTGATTCCAAAGAGGAAGGGAGTGGGAGAGACAGAAACATCAATGATGAGAGAGAATCATTGATCCGCTGCCTCCTGCACACACCCTATAGGAGGTCAAGCCTGCAACCCCGGCATGTGCCCTTACTGGGAATCAAACATGACCTCCTGGTTCATAGGTTGACACTCAACACTTAGCCATACCAGCTTGGCTAAAACATTTATTTAAAAGTTAAAAAATATATATAGCATTTTATTTATTGATAATAAAGAGGTAATATGCAAATTAACCCTCACACCCTCACAAGATGGCTCCCTATGACCAGACCAGGGGGGTTAGTGAGTGAAGACCAAATGACTGAAAAACAGGTGGTGTGGGGTGACCAGGCT
>NW_005371693.1:2869519-2888240 GCF_000412655.1 Myotis brandtii
AGGTGGGCAGTTGGGGGCAACCAGACCAGCAGAGAGGGCAGTAAGAGGCAACCAGGCTGGCAGGGGGGCTGGTAAGGGGCAACCAGGCCAGTGGGGGGGCGCAGTTATGGGTGACCAGGCTGGCAAAGGAGGGCAGTTGGGGGTGACCAGGCTGGCAGGGGGTAGTAAGGGGTGATAAGGCTGGTGGGGGGGGGGGGGGGTTAGGGGCAACCAGGCTAGCAGGGAGGGGGCAGTTGGAGGCAACAAGGCAGGCAGGCAGGTGAGCAATTAGGAGCCAGTGTCCAGTATTGTGAGACGGTTGTCCGACTGATGGTTTAGGCCTTGATCCCAGGGATGGGGCCTAAACTGGAAGTCGGACATCCCCCAAGGGGTCCCGGATTGGAGAGGGTGCAGGCTGGGCTGAGGGGACTCCCCTGCCCCCCCCCCCGTACACAAATGTTGTGCACCGGGCCTCTAGTTTATTGATAATAGTATTACTAAATAGATATCCTGAGAAACCTAACTTGTTTTTTAAAATGGTATTTGAGAAATTTTATGTTGCAAAATTGTTTTTCTAGCTATTTTTGTCACCTCGGTAAATAGGCTTAGAGAAAAGAAAAAGAGAGAAAAGAAAAGAAAGTCTATAGGATTAATTACTCCTTAAAACTACATTATAAGAAAATGAAAATTAGGGAAATATTTTGAAAGCCTTAGAAGTAAAATGCTGAAGAAAATAAACATGCTGGAGAACAAAAACAATGATCTTCTTTTGATTGTTTGCATTGATTAGGTCAGAATCATAATGTTTATGTCTTGATGAAACATAAAATAGTCAAATGATTACTTTGAACATTCACAGACAACATAGACTTATAAAGGAAACTTTATAGTTTTCTTTGAAAAAAATATTAACGTATTTATTCAGTCAAGAGACATTTATATATTTAGTTAATATTGTGTTGAGTGCAGAGAATTGTAAGTTAAGTAGCTTTTGGTCCCAGCTTTCAAAGTATACATAGGTTTTAATGTTTGTTATTTGCTTGAGATTATTAACAAACATGACTACAGGAAATAATTAGGCTAGTGATTACAATGTTCTAGAGTAACTAAATACTTTGATACTGAGTACAATCTTTTTTTAAAATATAGTTTATTGATTTTTTTACAGAGAGGAAGGGAGAGAGATAGAGAGTTAGAAACATTGATGAGAGAGAAACATCAGCTGCCTCCTGCACACCTCCTACTGGGGATGTGCCCGCAACCCAGGTACATGCTCCTGACCGGAATCGAACCTGGGACCCTTCAGTCCACAGGCCGACGTTCTATCCACTGAGCCAAACTGGTCAGGACTGAGTACAATCTTGAAACTCCAGTAAGGTGGCATTTTTTGCCAAGCAGAACTAGAAACTAGAAAACTTTTGTTAGTAGTTAGGCAAATCACTGTATTTTCTCCTCTTCATGCCAATATTGCATAAATAGAGCACATTGAAACAAAACATCTGTGACACAATCAAGATAAAATGCAATCTGGAAAAAGCAAATATGTGAATATTTCAATATTGCCAACACAGAGACATTCTCTACATGGTACAATTTACAAATAGTTTACTCATAAATCTTTCACTTCCTACTTTATAATGTGTGTGTGTGTGTGTGTGTGTGTGTGTATGTATGTATGTGGGTGTAATTCTCATTACCTCATTGTTTTACATCTTGTACATTTTGATGCTGTGTGCTTTCAGTGATTTGAGGGTTTTTTGTTTTCTTCCCCACTATGGAGTATTTTCTGATTTTAGAAGTATTAGCTTTTACTTCATATTCCTTTATTTGGTTGATCAGAACATTTAAAATTTTGCAGTTGAATACCTTTATTTATATTGTCTGATCATCTTTGGCAATAGCAAGGATTTCTTTGTTGCAGCTTAAGTCCTGGCTGCAACTATTACTCTTGGGATGGTTTTACTAAAGCACTTGATTATATCCAGTCAACATGCGATATTGTTAGTCCAAAACTCATCAAAAGAAAGCATAACAGAAAGTTATTTTTTCTTTTGTCCAGAAAATAAAATTTTTTGGACAGATTGTTATAAAGAACATTAACAACCACAATCCATTGTAGAAATAGTGAATATCCTATCTAATAAAGAGGAAATATGCTAATTGACCCTCACACCAGGACAGCAGAGGTGGGGGAAGATGGTGGCGACCACAGTCAATAAGGAGGGAATATGCTAATTGACTGCCAGCCCCTAGATAGCAGAGCCCACAGCCACAAGATGGTGGCACTCAGTCCCCTCAGCCCTGCCAGGGCAGCAGGTGCAGTAAGACCTGGCCTGCCCCCAGGCAAGCCCGGACGTTCCACGTGCCTACCTCCAGAGTCTCCCAGTCCCCTCAGCCCCCCAACTGCCCAGGGCCAGCCTGAGGCGCAGGCAAGCCTCAGATGGTGGCTGCCCAGTCGCCCAGGGCTGCCCGAGGCTCAGGTAACCAGGGCCGGCCAAGACTTGTACTGCCATCAGTGGCAGCAGCAGAGGTGTGATGGGGCATCGCCTTCCCCTGATTGCCGGGTTGCTGTTAGAGGGGGCAGGCCAGGCTGAGGGACCCCCTCTAGTGCATGAATTTTCATGCACCAGGCCTCTAGTCCTATCTAATAAAGAGGGAATATGCTAATTGACCCTCACACCATTGCAAAGGTGGCGGTGCCCACAGCCAATAAGGAGGGACTATGCTAATTGACTGCTCTGCCCTCAAAGATGGCAGCGCCCACAGCCACAAGATGGGGGCACCCAGTCACCTCAGCCTTGCCATGCACCTGCCTCCGGAGTCCCCTAGTCCCCTCAGCTCCCCAACTGCCCAGGGCTGGCCCGAGGCACAGGCAAGCCTTGGATGGCGGCTGCCCAGCCACCCAGGGCTGCCCGAGGCTCAGGTAACCAGGGTTGGCCGAGGTTTGTGCTGCCAGCAGTGGTAGCAGCAGAGGTCTGATGGGGGCATTACCTTCCCCTGATTGCCAGGTCGCCTCCCACCCCTGAGGGCTCCCAGACTGTGAGAGGGGGCAGGCCAGGCTGAGGGACCCCCTCTCCAGTGCATGAATTTGTATGCACTGGGCCTCTAGTATATTTATAAATATATATTTTTAGAATATATTTTAAATATGTAAGTTAAAAAAAATATATCAGATCCAGAGTTAAAACATCTGCAATAGAGTTTGGTCTCTGCTCTGAACTAACTGCATTAACTGCATGGTTGAGAGACATTTACTAAGGAAAGCGTAATAATATAAGGTCCCTGAGGCCCCTTGCAACATCATTGACGCTTCCAAATACATTCTGCATAATTGATCATACAGTAGACAGGATGTAAGAGCATAGAATGTTCATGTCTTTTTAACTTTATTCTTTATTTTTAAAATTATTTTATTGATTTTTAGAGAGAAAGGAAGGAAAGATAGAGAGAAACATTGATGAGAGAAAAACATTAATTGATTGGCTGCCTCTTAAAAGCTCCCTACTGGGGATCAAGCCCAAAAACTCAGGCATGCGCCCTGTGCAGGAATCGAATTCGTGACCTATTGGTTCCTGATTGAGGCTCAACCACCAGCTGGGCAGAAGGTTCATGTCTTCAATTAGGCAGCTTCATCAATTTAATAAACATTTATGAAATGCTAATCATATGTTTGGAACATGCATTTTTACAGAGTGACAAAAAAACTAGAAAATTCCTCTCTGACATTGGTGTGTGTGTGTGTGTGTGTGTGTGTGTACACATGCATGTATGTCTCAAAGTGTATGAATAAAATATTTAAATGTGTGTGTTTTTCCTGGATGGTAGGATTAAGGACTTTCTTTTACTTTCTTCCTTAGTCTTCTATATTTTTAAAATTTTTCACAATAAACATATATGTAGTTTTACAATCAGAGAAAAAATAATAACTATTTTAAATAAATAAATGATAAACTTAATTTATTTAACTGACATGTGGGTCATTTAAGGGAAGCAATTAAAAGACAAACTGTAGTAAACCATATTTTGATTTTGATTGAAATTCTGATTTCTACTAATCTCTGAGATTTTTAGCTCAACCAATTTGTAACCCAACAAAAAAAAAACAACCTGAAGTTCAGCTGCCTGCCTCAACTAAAGCCAAACTCATGAGGCAGGTTCCGGTGAAAAAGGAAAGATGTTTTATTCAGGAGCCACAGGACCTGGGAGAATGGCGAATTTCATTCTCAAAGACCAATCTCTCTTCCTTCTCAATTGTGCTGTTCTTAAAGATATAGGGAGGGGAGGTTTTTGTTTGTTTGTTTGTTTTGTTTTTGTATTTTTTTAAATATCTCATTATCTCCTATTTTTTTGTGCCCTGGGGCCATCTCCACTCATCTTCTTTTTGTGTTCTGTCCATTCATATTTCAAGCTTTTGTTGCTGCTCAATGTAAGAGCCTCCTCCTGGTGCCATCTTGGCCAGTGGGGGAGACTTCAAAGTTCTCCAGCTGACTGTCAGGGTAACAAATTTACATGATTAGCGTAACTGCTTTGGTGGTGGGTGTGAACTCTGTTTAGGTGTTTAAGTAAAAGATAGTCTGAATAGTTATATTTTTATGTATATCATCAGTGACCAGTATATTATTTTTCTAAAGAAAGTCCTTGAGGCCAAATGTCAGTCTTTACTTCTCAAGTGAATATGATTTTTGTTAAATAATATCTATAGAAGCAAGGTCAGTACAATACTTAATATATTAAAGCATTTTTAAGCAAATAAAGTATAGCTCTATTCACAACCAAAGCTACCTTGTTAGCATTTGATTAAATGCTTCAATAATTTTCCATGGCAATGTGTTTTAAAGGAGGTAAGTACTAATAGCAGCTGCACATTTGTGGTTAATGTGTTGTTAAATTGATATAAAAAAGTAATATTGATGTAATGACTCACACTCATACACCCTCTCTCAACAGAAAATTTATAATAAATTGAGAGTAAGCTGACATTCAAAAACAACAAAAAACTATACTAATTATTAATTTCTCAACATGCCATAACCAATTATTTAATTTTGAATAACATTTTTCAGTGTTCATTTAAAAATTAGTAAAAATTTACTTTCCACAAAAACATTAAGTTTTCTAGTCTAACTTTTTAAATGAGTACAATTAAAACCTTCACCAGAAGAAATGAAATTAGCATAAACATGCATGCCTTAATAGCCTTTGGTACTGAAATAGAAATTGCTCTTCTTGATGTGTTTTGTTGCACAATTCCTATTGCTCTAATGTCTTTATAACTGGGTGTTTGTTATTCATCTTTTGTTAAAGTTCATTTTGTTCGTGAACAATGCATTTTAACACTTCTCAATAATTTATTTCAAATTTGTGTTAATTATGGGAAGTTAATTCTTACATATTATTGAGCCCAGCAAAGTTGAACTGTAAATTCATGCAAATTAATGTGATTTAAATTAAAGTAAGCCAATTTGGCACTGCTAGAATATTTGTGTAGATTTTTTTCAGTGTTGTCTCAATGGTATTTTTTTTTCCATATCACCTTTATTGGAATTTATGTCCATGAAATTGTGGCAAGATTTAGACATATTGAAAAGTACTTTGTTCGTATACAAATAACCTCAATGTTTCTCTGTATCTCTCTCTCTCTCTCTCTCAGTTTTGCTTTCTCTCCCTCTTTATAGTCAAGTTTATAAAGCATTATTCATTTTTGTTCATGAAAATGTACTGAAGCTCACCAGTTCCATGATTAAACTGTTTTAGAATTAGAACCATGTATCCTTTATGCCTTAGGAATCAGACATTGCCTGTTAATTTTATTTAAAACAGTGATCTCCTATTCATTTTTTACTTAGTTTTACAGGAAAAAAAACCTGCTTCAGTTATACACACTGGTGGACTCTTACTAAGCATTAAGTGTCAAGGCCAGAGTGAGAAATTACAAAGGAACAAATATGTAATTTTTATACTTCACTCTTAATGCCTCCCACTCCTACCCAGGTCCTATTCTACCCAGACCCTAGGAAGACTACTTTTCACAGATCAATTAAAATCTGTTTTAAAACCTCAGGATGAATGTTTGCTTGTTGTTTTGATAGCATAGGAGTTTCTTGAGATGACAACCTAAATTCTCATCAGAAGGGGCATTAATCTATAGTGCGTAGATGTTTGTGAGTATGTGTTTACATGAGAAAATATACAAGATGTATTAAGTGAAAGAAGAATGTTTTACAAGGCAATCTATATCCTATATAATAAAGAGGTAATATGCAAATTAACCCTCACACCCTCACAAGATGTCTGCTACTACTAGGCCAGCAGGAGGGTTAGTGAGGGAGACCAAATGACTGAACAGCAGACTGTGTGGGGTGACCAGGCCAGAGGGGGGCCATGAGGGGAGACCAGGCCGGCAGGGGGTGGCAGTTGGGGGCAACCAGGCTGGCAGGGGGGGCAGTTAGGGGAAACCAGGCCGGTGGGGGGGGGGCAGTTGGGGGCGACCAGGCAGGCAGGCAGGGGAGTGATTAGGAGATTAGGAACCAGCGTTCCAGGATTGTGAGAGGGATGTCCGATTGCCGGTTTAGGCCTGATCCCCGGCAGTCCGACATCCCCCAAGGGGTCCCGGATTGTAGAGGGTGAAGGCTGGCCTGAGTGGAACCCCTCCCCTCCCCCACATGAATTTCATGCACCGGGCCTCTAGTATATGTATGCACATACACAAATAGACTGAACAGTGGAACAACTGAACAACTGAACAACCAGTCTCTATGACATGCTCTGACCACCAGAGGGCATGTGTGGAACATGGCAGGCATCGCCCACAGCAGGATGGTGGAACAGGTGAGTGGTGGCGCCAGACCAAGGCGGGGTGCCAGTTGCTCTCATTGGGGTGAGCCTCTGGTGGTTACTGAAAATTTTTTGCTCCTGCATGCCACGGTCCCACCCGGCACTTGCACCTGCTGCCAGTGATGGCCCCACTCACACCCACTGCTGGCACCCATGCCGATCCCGATCACTTGGCACTATCAATGGGTATGAGCAGTGGCTTCTGGCCCCAATCGCTCCTGAGGGCTTCTCCACCTCCCTTTGCTTCTGAGGGGTGATTGGGGCCTCTCACACCCACAGCCAGCGCCGGAGCCACCGCTCGCACTCGCTGCTTGTGCCAAGTGCTGGTCCCAATCGCCCAGCACTGTTAGCAGGTGCCAGAGACAGCTGCTAGCCCTGATTGCCCTTGAGGGCTTCTCCCCCCCCCCCTGCTCCTGAGGGGCAATTGGGGCAACAGCCGCCACTTGCACTGCTGCTGGCGCCCGCCCCAATTTCTGCAAGTGGGGCCTGGGCTGTCAGCATGTGGGAGTGCTGGCAGTAGGAGCAGGGCTGCCAGCAGACAGGGGATCTGGGGCCTCTATGGGAAGGGCCGGGTGGGGGCGCAGAGGATGGACTGAGACCCACCCCTGTGCCCACTGCAGTCTCACAGCCCACAGTTCCTTTCAAGGTGCACAAATTTGTGCACTGTTCCCCTAGTATAGAATAATCACACTAAGATTTTAAAACAAACTCATTACTTCTACTGTGGTTGCTGCTAGTCTTTTTAAAAAATTAGTGCATATATAGTGAGAAATTAAAATAAGAAGACTAAGAATCAGACTGTTGAATTAGTTGTCAGAGGATCATTGAATTTTGAGGAGAATTTCCAAGTCTTTACAAACATTAAGAATTTCATTACCCTAGTAGTATATTTGGTTTGTAAACTCTGTGTGAAAATTTTCATAATAATGACACTATTAAAACATCCCAATAAGACAAATATTTATATTGTTTCTATTTTTATACTACTATTACTAGAGGCCCAGTGCATGAATTCGTGCATGAGTGGGGTCCCTCGGGGTGGCCTATGGAGATCGGGCACCAGCTCACACCCCCGCCTCACAGCCCCACAGCCCTGCCTGGCACTCTGCCTTAGCCTGGTGCTCCCCCCTCACCAAGTTGGCATCTGTGGGGATATCAGTGGGGTAATTGGGCACCGGCTTGCACCTGCCTTGGCCTGGCACTGCATGCTCACCTGCTCCACAATCTGCTGTGGTCCTGCTCTCATTGGGGCCCATCATGGCCAGCAGTGCCTCCACTTCTGCCAGTGCCACGTTACCGACGCCGACCATGTTCTGCACCGCCCCCTGGCGGTCAGTGCACATCATAGCAAGCTGTCGAACTCCTGGTCTAATGGCCGTGTGAAGGGACAATTTGTATATTAGGCTTTTATTATATAGGACTAGTGGCACGGTGCAAAAAATTTGTGGACATTAAAAGGAAATTAATTAAAGGAAATATTTAAATATTGCTATTTGCCCTTTCTCTATAATAGAAATGTCAGAAATGAAAAAAAATTAGTAAAATATATATATAAATCTTCCTCCTGTCAGAGGCTGGGGCATGCTGCAGGACCCAGAGTCAAGTCCCTACCCACCCATGCGCACCTCAAAATCGCACGAGACCCAGACCTGGCCAGCCGGATGCGACCAGTCAGGCAGGCAGATGAGCGATTAGGAGCCAGCAGTCCCGAATTGTGAGAGGGATTGTGGAAGGGACATCCCCTGAGGGGTCCTGGATTGGAGAGGGTGTTGCAGGGTGGGGGACGCGTCCTCAGGTCCCCCAGCTCCGGCGCAAAGGCATGAGGATGTGAGGGTGCGAGGGTGTGATGACCATTTGCATATTAGCTCTTTATTATATAGGATTACATAGATTGCTGCAATAAACATCATTCTTTGTGCCTCCTTGCATAAGCTTGAGAACATTTTTTTTAGAATACATGTCCAAACGTGATCTTTAGGTTATAGCAGATATTCACTTGGACTTTTACATGATTCTGCCAAATTGCTATCCAAAATGGCTACATCAATTTTCTTTTCACAAGCTATCTATGGAGGTTCTCACATCTCCATTACTATCACTAATATAAACTATTACCTAATGCTTTAAAATTAAGTTAATACAATGTGAAAAATGTTATCTGATTTTGTTATTTATGTTTGATAATGCAACTGATTTAATTTTTAATGATGAAGATGTATAATTTTGAATCATCTGTAATAATATGAAATAACTAGCGTTTAATGTGACAATTTAAGGGAATTACATTTTTTAAATTTAAGTCATGGTTTTACTATTTTAGACTAGATAATGTTTTAATCTTTGTGTCATGAAATCAGTGATTTCACCTTCTACAATGGGCTGTAAATGCATCCTGATTGAGCAAAATTAGGTCTCAGATTTTGAATTCTGGATTAGAAGAATAGTTTTAAGGTATCCCAAATCTCTCAAATAGGTTAGTTGAATTTCTGCAGAAACTTTAAAAAAAGAGTTTAAAATAGACTAATAAGCTAACACACACACACACACACACACACACACACACACACACACACACAGATCTATTACAAGGATTTGTCTTACAGAGTTGTGGAAGCTGGAGATCCAAGACCCAAATCCACAGGACAGGCAGCCAGAAGGGCAAGATCACAAGCCAGTGGAACTCCAGGGAGATGAGTCAGAGCTTTAGTCCACATGCAGAATTTCTTCTGTTTCTTGGGACTGACAGTCTTATTTAAAGTTTTTAAGGCCTTTCAGCTGACTAAGTCAAGCTAACCAAGTTATCCAGGATAATTTCTCTTACTAAAAGTCACCTAATTAGGAAATTCCATTGTATCTGCAAATTCCCTTTATGTCAGCACCTGAATTCATGCTGTGTAACTGGGACTTAGGCTGGTCAAGTTGACACATTACAAAAGTTATTTCACTATGCAACCACCCTGCCCCAAACTTATTTACCCAAATTAAATTTAAAAATGTGATCCTTTTTCTTTTTGGCAGAGATCAACCTATCTATGTTATAAAAACCAAGTGGCCCTAACGCGGTAGCAACCAAAGTCAGGTCACCAGGAGGCTGTGTGCGAGGTGAGGCGCATGCGGGTGGGCAGGGATGCATGCGCAGGAAGGTGCGTGCAGGTGGGTGGGGACTTGACTCTGGGATCCCGGGTCTCACGTAATTTCCCGCGGGTCTGGGTTTTGCGCAATTTCCCGTGCTGTGTCACTAGTCTCTTTATAAATAAAATAGAAAAGAAACTACTGAATCTAAAATTCCAGTGGGGGGCGGGGAATGGGAAGTGAGGTCAGTGGAATACTGGTAGAGGGGAGGCTCGAATCTACCTTTCATTTAAATGATGTGCCAGGGCCTTTGACGATATATTGAAGGTGTGTGATTACCCAGGCTGCATTCTCCATGGAAAATAAGAAGGCACTAAGCACAATTACTCCACAGTTGAATATCATTACAAATTACTAACAAAGGATGTAATAAGTGTATGACATTGCAGGGAACTTTTTATAAACATTAAGAACTTATGTTCTCAGGTAGTACATGATGCTTTATACTTTTCAATGGATAGATGAGAGAACGTTTGGTGTGTGTATCTGATATTATGGAAGTGCATATTCAACAGACACCAGATAAACCTACTTTTCCATACAAATGATAAATCTTTCTGGAACAATCCACAATTGTTTTCAGTGACATGGCTCTTTAGTCTTTGATTTGGAAGAAAGGAACCTATCGTGGCCCAAGTTTTGTAAACTTACCAAAAACCCAAGTGTGTTTTAACAGAAACTGACCCTGAAGTCAGAGTTCAGGTTGATAGAAACACCTCTTGCTGGACCAAGCCACTCAGGAAAGTGTAATTTAGGATCGGGGATTTTCTTCTTCTAATTAGTGACTTAATAATTTGAAATGATTTTCCACGTGCTGAGTAGATTCACTTCTGACACCACTTCTAGAAAATTATCCTCTACAAAAATGATGATATGGTTTTATTGTGACAAATTTAGAGTGTTCTCAGAGCTAATTGTTCTTAGTATAGAATTCCTTTTGGGGGGGAAGGAGAAGTAGACTCTTCTAAAATTAAAAATAATATCATTATTAGATATATTTTTAAATGAGTGGGTTATGGTCCCTAGTTATCTAAAACAGGTGCTATTTTTTTATAGTACCTGCTTTAGATAACTAGGGATCATAACCCACTCATTTAAAAATATTCTTTGATTCCACTTAATATGAGTTGCTGGTAATAGTCAAATTCATAAAGATAGCAAGTAGAATGGTGATCCTAGGTGCTGGGATGGGTGGAAATAGAGACTTATTGTTCAACAGGTACAGAATTTCAGTTTTGCAAGGTGAAAAGATTTCTGAACATGGATGATAGTGGTAGTTGCACAACAATGTGAATGCATTAATGTCACTGAACTGTACACTTAAAAAATGAATATGATGGTAAATGTTATGTGTTTTGTACCACAATTAATGAGTTATATACATACACAAATAAAGCTATACTGGAATGATAAAAAAAATTAAAGCAGGTGCTATCAATAATTTTCCACGGATTTTGGAGAATTTTCCAGGGTCCCTGTTCAGTTAGGTGCTTCATTGCTGCATTATTGTTGTTGTTATTGTTGTTTTTTCTTCTAAATGTAGTTCAGGGAACATATTTTTAAGACCAAAATTATCATGACATTATCCACTTTGGGGCCTTGATAGTTCCTGTACTGGGAATGAGAAGACCCACAGCGTTGATATCCTGACTCTGCTGGTAGCCCCATTTAAGGAAGTGTCCCTGCAGGTGACAGTTTGGGTCAAGTGCTTTAATTTTAATGAGCATGTCAATCCTACTTTCCATTAGGTTAAATTTCAAAGTTCTTATATCTGCCATTAATGGGCATATGGAGGGCTGGCAATCTAACTGCCACTTTCATTGCTTCTCAAATCTCTCTAAATTCTTTTTTAAAAAAATACAATATTTTCTGAAAAGTAAACCAGCTATCCATTTTTCTATATATGTCAGTGTGTTCTATATTGCATATGCTCTTACCCACATCTCAATTGCAAGACCCTAATTCTTTGAGAAATTTTTATGTGATTGAAGTGGAAGGATTGGGGCATGCCTTAGTGCATTTGGGTTGCTATTAAAAAGTACCTCAGGATGGGTGGCTCATAAATAACAGAAGCACATTTCTCACAATTCTGGAAGCTGGGAAGCATAAGAACAGGGTGTCAGCAAATTAGATGTCTGGTGAGGCCCATTCCCTGGTTCAGAGATGGGCATCTTGCACTGTTTCCTCACATAGTGGAATGGATTAGGGAGCTCTCTGAGGTCTCTTATAGAAGGACACTAATCCATTCAGAGGGGCTCCACCCTCATGACCTATTCATCTTACAAAGGCCTCACCTCCTAATACTGTCACCTTGAGGATTAGGGTTTTGGCATATACATAGGGATGGGACACAAACTTGCAGTCTATAGTGAAGAATATATAAAATACCAAGTCCAGCATACATGTAACAATGGGTATTCAGGGCAGTTCTGAATGATCCAACAGAATAGTGAATAACATGAGTTATTTGCGCCTCTGCTCACCACCTCTGCTGATTCCCTGGACACACCTGTTTCCATCAGGCATCACTGTCTCTCTGCAGACACTCACCTAAGGACTTGTTTGCATGTTTGGAGGAAGGGAGAGAGAGAGAGAGAGAGAGAGAGAGAGAGAGAGAGATGAGAGAGAAACATGGATTGGTTGCCCTTCATACATGCCCCACTTGGGGACTGAATTTGAAGCCCAGGTATGTGCTCTGAATGGAGATTGAACAAGCAACCTTGCACAGGATAACACTCAACCAACCTAGCCACTGTTGGCCGGGCTAAAAGCATGGCATTCTTGATGACTATTGATAAGAGCTTTTCTGTTACTGTCCTTGCAGGTATTCTGTGATAATTTGATTTAAATCTTCCCCCAAGCAGAGAATGGTGTCTAATGTACTATACAGCAGAACATGAATGATTTTAATTAATTAATTTTAATGAATACTTCTTCTCTGTACAGAGATATATGGCCTTTGACCCCCAAATTACAATAAACACATCTCAGGAATTAGAAAGGTAAAAATAAGCCTGAGAGCATAAACCTTTTAAATTTATTCCTATATTCACAGTATCTTTAGAGTTTTAGGCACAAACTATGCATCTCCACCAAGTTTTTAGTGCCGGTGTGGCTTACTTTAAGTTTCATCTCAGGAAACAGTTGTGATTTACTCTGATAACGTATCAATGTGCATTTGAGGAAAATGTCTTCACGGTCAAAGTAAGAGTAAGACACTTTCAGAAAAGTTTACTTAAAAATGTAGAAATTGGCACATATATAAGCATTAGTATATGACAAGTAGGCACTTTTCTTTCTTTCGTGTATCCCACTAGAAAAAAACAAACACACACACACATGCACACAGAGAGAAAAGTTCTAGAAAAAGGCATTGTGCTAAATCAGTATTAACATCATATGCAGATAGTTGTAGGAAAAAACTCATAGTAACTATTTTTACTCTATTCTTTATATTTATTTTTCCTTAATGTTTACTAATCAATTACATATAAAATGATCTGAAAGGAGACTGGATCCTCTCAGCAGAAAGCACATATTTCTAGTTAATTTGAACCCACCAAATATATTTAACTACAAGAATAATATTGATGATAATATGGATAGTTCTGAGAGAGATTTAACAGGAAGAGACTTATTCCCAGGATATAATTCAAGTCTTCATATAATATATCTCACATTCCCAAATTATTAGCAAATTTATCTAGGTAGCATGGGCAAATTTGAAGATATATTAAATAAACATAGAAAATGGACAACAGTGTGATGATGTTGGGTAGGAGGGAGGGGGGGTAAAATAAAATCATAAGAACAATACTATTATATAACAAGCTTTCTGTATTATTCTCCATATGAAGATTTAATATTAATTAAGAGGTATACCTGAGGAAATAATGGTTTATTAATTGACATAATTATTCAGTGATTCAAAATAATATGTTATATGTATGTAGTTATTAAAAATACTTAAAGCTCTTTCATATACATTATTATGTTTGATACTTATAAATATTCTACAATTTATCCAAGTCATATACACTGAATATCCAACAATGGGTCATGCAGCATTTACTATGTGTCAGCTCCTTTTAAAAAAGAATTACAGATATAAAGTCACTTACTCATTGTAACAACATATAAAGTGTAATCTATTATATTCACTTTATTTATTTATTATTATTACTTTTTTAATGTATTTTTATTGATTTCAGAAAGGAAGTTAGAGGAAGAGATAGAAACATCAATGATGAGAGAGAATCATTGATCGGCTGCCTCCTGCACGGCCCACTGGGGATCAAGCTTGCCACTCAGGCATTGCCCTGACCAGGAATTGAATCTTGATCTGATTCATAGGTCGACTCTCAACCACAGACCCACACCAACTGGGCTATATTCACTTTATTGATGACAATTGTGAGTTTAAGTAACTTTTCCCAAATGACATACCTTAAAAGTAGCATAATCAGGGTTACAACTTGGGAAATGTGGCTCCAGAGTAGGTTTTCTTAACCATGGAGAGACAGAAAAGACACAGGTCCACAGACATATACCTAGAAGGTAGAAGGGTTTGGGATAAGACCTGGGACTGATTTCTCCAAATCCAGCAGTTTTTCTGTTTTATATCTGCGGTGGAGTGATGGATCATTTGAAGAGTCACCGTATTCAGACATACTAGCCACCTGCACCATTTGAATGGCTTCTGGGTCGGAAAGTGAGGAGAGCCTTCCCATTGTTGTCATAATGCTCTGCATGCTGAAGCTCTTCTCTCACAGGAGCATTTAGCAAGGGTTGCATAGAAGAGCATTTATTTGTAAGGTGTCAAGTTAAACAGAGGGTAAGATACAAAGTTTCAAACCATATTTAATATAGAACACCACAAACCACATAAAAAGTATATAATGATCTATATTGGAAGTCAAATTAACAGGACAGAAACCTGGGTCTCCAAGATGAAGTGTCTGAGGAATTGACTTTCCATCTATCCTATCTCCTAGTCGACACTCAGGAATACATTCAGTGTTAGCCACTGTTTGCCCCTAAGAAGGAGCTTACAGCATAGCCTATGCCAGATTCTAGCATATGGAGAAAGACAGAGAAAGAGAGGTTAAAAGAGAAATGTTCAGAACAATGTATCATTTCTCAGTAACTCAAAGGGAACCTCCCCCAGCTGGGTCTTTGACTGAAAGGATAACTCTGACCATTGCTCTGTGGAGTCACTCATATGCAGTTAAGTTCTACTGTCCTATACTTACAATAAGCATATTATAAACATATTATCATCTAATAAATTATTGTATTGAAATCCTGAAGTTTTTATTGTAACTCATAGAAATACAATAAGAGGTAAAGACTGATACATCATTATCTTCTTTTTCAATAACATTTTATGTGTTTAAAAAGAAACTTTTTTCACCCTGGCCAGGTGGCTCAGTTGATTAGAGCATCATTGTCCCATATACCAAAAGGCTGTGGGTTTGATCCCCAGTTGGTCCAGGTGCATATGGGAGGCTACTGATCAATGTTTCTCTCTCACATTGATGTTTCTCTCTCTCTCCAAAATCAATGAATATATCCTCAGGTGAGGATTAAAAAAACAACACTTTTTGCAATTCTTAAATTTAATTTAAAACATGTTGTTTTATGAATGATGTGCTAGTCTAAAACAAAAGAAAAAGTTATAAAACTGTGTTGTAATTTTACATATTGGGGAACCAGGGGCTATGGGAAGCAGACTTTGTGGTATCAGAAGGTTGCAGTGACCCCTGGGGAGGATGTGATTGGCTTGTTTGAATAACTCCGGGTACTGAAGCCTGCTTTTCCAGGATAATTAGGAATTGTACCTGATCCCCTTGGGAAGAAGTGTTGTTTGGCTAAGGTTGTTACCCAAGGCAGCAGAGTGGGGAGGGGACTGGAGGGTAGGCCATTTGAGGCCCTCCAGGTTTCATGAGATGTCAAGACACACACACTATTGGGCCTTATCACATCTCTTTCATCTAGAGTGGTGATATCTTAGAATCAGACCTTGGGGACCTTCCTTAAGTTGGTCCTATTTGACAATTATGATAATGTACAAGTCAGTAGATATTGGTGATCATTTGCCTGGACTCTAGAGAAAGGTATCAGGGTTCACGTGCAGCTTTGCCACTTAGCTCTATGAATTCGGCAAGTCACTTAGGTTTTCTGTGCCACAGTTTCCTCATTTATGAAATGGTCAAGAATAGTGCATATCTACCTCATAGAGTTCCTTTAAGGATTAAAAGATTTATTATTTCTAAACACTTTATATGTGCTTGATATATTTATTTTTATGACAAATAATTAAACCATATAATAGTATTTAATTTATTATTTATTTAATTATTTCTGAAATAATTATTTCCTATAAGGGTTGTAATGAAAGGATACAACGAATCATTAAAGTTGACAAAATCTAGGTAACAGGGGAAATAATGTTGGGGATAATCCTGCTGAAAGGTACTTCTGCAATTATACTATGAACTTTCTGTCAGTTAATACGTGTACTTTTCAAAATTGTAGATGACATAAAGCTAGGAGAGAGAGTTAGCATTTTGGCTAACAATCAGAATCTAAAACAGTCTCTGTAGTCTTGAATATTGGGTCAGATCTGGCAGGATTAAATTTAACATAGAAAAAATGTAGGTCTTACACTTGGGATCCTAAAAGAAGCCATATATACGTTACGATGTAATTGATTCTAGGCTCATTATAAGTCAATTAATAAGTTATTCAAAAAAAGCTAACATAAGTTTAGGCTTTATTTATAGAAATGTGGTTTTCTGATCAATTAATGTCTTGATCAATTAGTCTATCCTTCATGCTGGTTTCAGGAGGACGTGAAAAAGTAGAGCATACTTTATAGAGCCACTGTGTCACTGGAAGCTGTCACATCAGGAACTGAGAAATAGTAGAAATAAAAATTTACCTTGACTCTATAGTATAGAGTCTACTCTATACCATTCAGTAGTCTCAACACATGCACACACGCCTCACACTCGACAGAGCACCCAGCTGGGATGATCAACTGTGTTAGGAGTAGTCATTCCAGATGCAGCTGGCTCCTCCTAGTTTATATATAAACTGTATTTTTATTGTTGACACGATTACAGAATTCCCCATTTTCTCTCCCCTTCTTCCCACATCCACACTCCAGTGCTACCTCTTGGCTTGATCAGAGGCCTTGTTTTTTAAACAGAGTTTAGCTCCTGGGCTCTGTTTATCCTCAGACATGAACTAGATAATGGGTATGCCCTTGTCCATCTCCTTGCTTTAGCTCTCAGGGTAGCATTCCATTCCCAGTAAACTCAGATGACTCCATTTCCCCTAGAGATGACAATCGGGGTAAGTAGACCACTTAAGGCAACTCTAGAGCTAAAGATAGAAGGCAAATGGTGGAGAGGGAGTTCTGCTTAAGGACGAGTGACTTCGTGACAGCTGGAACACCTGAAATTAGAGGGAGCCTTGTCAGCAACTGGTGCTTTTTCCATGTCTACAGATATTACAGCAAAAGTTTGTTTTTCCATTTGTGGAACTCTTGAAGCATACTTTTTTTAAAAAGGAGGCCATCCAATCTTCTCCCTGTGTTTTTGTTTAAACCTGATACTGTATGGTTTTATGGGAATTTTTACAAAGGATCATAAGTTTCATATTGGTCAACTTTGAGGATCAGTAAATAGATCCAAAAAGTTACACATTATGTGACATGAACATAAGCTGTATTTCAGCCAGTTAAGTAAAGCATTGGAAATTAATTTGATAATTAAGGGAAGAGACTGAGATGTACTCAGGTAATTGTATTCCTTATATGAATCATCCAGATAGATGATTTATTTTCTACTCATTTCTCTGTTTTACTATATAACTTTATTTTTAACTTGGAATAGTTTTATACTTATTCATTTTATTTTGGTAGAAATTAACAACATCTTTCCTGAGAAATGGGTTACTAAAAGGAATTAAATGAGATGTTAATAAGGCAACACAACAATTTGAAATAGCAAAGCAAGCAAACCTATTTAGATATAGGTATAGTGCTGTATAAATATTTGATATATAGTCACTGTGAGACTAATTTTTCTATCTAATCAACTTTACTAAGAAATCAGTTACTAAGTTAGGACATCAAACAATATTAAAATAAATATTACAACTAAGTAAAAAGGATATTATGAGGTATAAAGTTTAAAACACAAATTACACAGAATTTAAAAATACAAAAACAGGAGGAATGGGTTTCTTGAAATATTTTTAATCCCACATTGGAAGATTGCCTTTTTTTACTGCTTAAAATATTACAAAGAGTATTACATTTGTCTCTTTTTTTCCCCTTGACCTTCCCCCTGCCTCCCCTACCCCCCAGTGTCCTGTGTCCATTGGTTATGCTTATATGCATGCATACAAGTCCTTCAGTTGATCTCTTACCCCCTCCCCCAACCCTCCCCAGCCAAAAAGCTTCTGCACAGCAAAAGAAACCCTCAACAAAACAACAAAAAAGCCCACTGCATGGGAGAACATATTTGCCAATGTTATCTTCGATAAGGGTTTAATCTCCAACATTTATAGGGAACTCATACAACTTAACAAAAGGAAGATAAACAATCCAATCAAAAAAATGGGCAAAGGACCTAAATAGACACTTTTCAAAAGAGGACATTCAGAAAGCCAAGAGACATATGAAAACATGCTCAAAGTCACTAATCATCCGAGAGATGCAAATCAAAACAACAATGAGGTATCATCTCACACCTGTCAGAATGGC
>NW_005371693.1:2888253-2900075 GCF_000412655.1 Myotis brandtii
CTAATCATCTGAGAGATGCAAATCAAAACAACAATGAGGTACCATTTCACACCTGTCAGAATGGCTATCATTAACAAATCAACAAATGACAAGTGCTGGAGAGGATGTGGAGAAAAAGGAACACTTGTGCACTGCTGGTGGGAATGCAGACTGGTGCAGCCACTATGGAAGACAGTATGGAGTTTCCTCAAAAAACAAAACATGGAACTCCCATTTGACCCTGTGATCCCACTTCTAGGAATATATCCCAAGAAACCAGAAACACCAATCAGAAAGGATCTATGCACCCCTATGTTCATAGCAGCACAATTCACCATAGCTAAGATTTGGAAACAGCCTAAGTGCCCATCAGTAGATGAATGGATTAGAAAACTGTGGTACATCTACACGATGGAATACTATGCTGCTGTAAAAAAGAAGGAACTCTTACCATTTGCAACAGCATGGATGGAACTGGAGAGCATTATGCTAAGTGAAATAAGCCAGTCAATGAAAGAAGAATACCACATGATCTCACTCATTTATGGATAATAAAGACCATTATAAACTGATGAACAAAAATAGATTCAGAGGCAAAGCAGCATTAAACAGATTGTCAAGATTGCCTTTTTTAACTATAAATTTAGAAAGTTAATGAATATATTTTCTCTTATTTTATTTTTCAATTACAGTTTACATTTGATATTATTTTGTATTTGTTTCAGGTGTATAGCATAGTTTTAGACAATTATATACTTTACAAAGTGGTCCCCCTGATATTTCAAAAACCCACCTGACACAATATATACTTATTAAAATATTATTGACCAAATTCCCTGACATGTACTTTACATCCCTATGACTAATTTGTCACTACAGATTTGTACTATTTAATCCGTTCACCGTTTTCACTCAGCCCTCCAACCCTACAAACTGCCTACAATCTGGCAACCATCAGTCTGTTCTCTGTATCTATTTTGGGTTAAAAAAAAACTTTTATAAAGTGTGTGTTTCAGGTTATGGATTCTGACTTACTCTTTCAGAAGCTAAAAAAAGTAACTGAGGCTAGTATGTGTTTCGTGTGTCAGATTTTCTCTGTCTTTAGCAGCATTGAACACAGATGCTATTATATTATTTTGACATGCAAGAATTTTAAGACTTTAACTGTGATGATTTTTAAAATAAACAATGAGTAAGAATGTGTTTTTTTTGTGACAGAGCCAAGATGACAGCCAATGTATAGAGACATAGCATATATTCCTTCATGAAAGTACAGCTTTGCCATGGGGGCTAAAATTTCCAAAAGGAGAGTTCACACCATGCAAAATAACAATATGTCTTTATTAATCAATCTTTGTTGCTTATGAAATTTATCATATCAGCCCTGGTCTGCTAGTTTGCCTACAGTGCAGACCAATGTATTCTATATACTGAGATAGATATTTTTTTCCTTTGGTAGACCTTAACAGCTTAGATGGGTTTCTTAATTTAACATGTATTAAGTGTCTACTATTAAATCAAGCACTATGCTAGGAATATTTCCCCAAGAAAACAGAAACAGCAAACAGAAAAGATATATGAACCCTTATGTTCATAGTAGCATAATTTACAGTAGCTAAGATTTGGAAACAGCCTAAGTGCCCATCAGCAAATGAGTGGATTAGAAAACTGTGGTACATCTACACAGTGGAATACTACGCTGCTGTAAAAAAGAAGGAATTCTTACCATTTGCAGCAGCATGGATGGAACTGGAGAGCATTATGCTAAGCAAAATAAGCCAGTCAGAGAAAGACAATTATCACATGATCTCACTCATTTGTGGAACATAATGAATAACATAGACTGAGGAACCAAAATAGAACCAGAGTCATAGAAGCATTGAACAGACTGTGCAACCTATGAGGGAAGATGGGGGTGAGGGAGTAAGAGAGATCAACCAAAGGACTTGTATGCATGCATATGAGCATAACAAAGGAACATAGACAAGGGCGGGGTGTGAGGGCATGTGCTGGGGGATGGGGGTGGCCAGGGAGAGGTCAATGGGGATGTAATACTTTAAACAATAAACAATTTAAATTTAAAAAAAAAGAAATTAAGGAGGCAATAGTGACTGTGATGATTTATTTTATATGACGGGTTGGCGGACCATAGTGCCCAACATTATTCTGATTAAGTTGAAACTCTTTTCTAAGTTTGCAACCTGCAAGCCTCATCCATAGTTTTTTGAAGTCTCCAAGCCTTCACAATCACATGATCTAATTCCTTAAAGTAAATCTCTTTATATAACTACTAGAGGCCTGGTGCACAAAATTCATACACGGCGGGGGGGGGGGTCCTTTAGCCCAACCTGCACCCTCTCCAATCCAGGAGCCGTCAGGGGATGTCCTACTGATATCTTAGGCCCACTCCCTGGGGTTCTCTGCCATGGCGACAAAGCTGCCATGCCCCGCTGTCCTCTCTCTGTCTGCAGGGCCTGGGGGCTTTGCTGCCGCCACTGCCATGTGAATGGAGCCGCCATGCCCTGCTGTCCGAGCTCTGTCTGTCCAGCCCTCAGGTGGATCCAGCTGCGCTGTTTACCTGCCGCCCCCCTCCGCACACCCCTGGTGGGGCTGACAGGACCGGAGACTCTCTTGGGGCTGAGGGGACTGGGTGCCACCATCTTGTGGCTATGGGCACCATCATCTTTGTGACAGAGTGACCATTAATTTGCATATCACTCTTTTATTAGCTAGGATATCCATTTATGTAGCTATAGATAATCGTGTGATCCAAATTCTTAAACTAAATCTATGTACCTGCTTTATATCTATATAGATATGAATATGGATAATTGTATGTTATAATTTTTTAAAATAAATATCTTTATATGTCTCTATCTATATCTACCAGAGGCCCAGTGCGTGAAATCGTGTGAGACCCAGACCCATCCTGCATAAGCTGAGGGACGTCAGACCCACAGGACCCCAGATCCACCCTGTGCAAGCCGCGGGACCCTAGATCTGCCCTGCACAAACCGTGGGACCCCAGACCAGCCCTGCATGAGCTGCAGGACCCAAGACCCACCTCTGCTGTATGAGACGCGGGCTCCTCCTTCGCCGCACTGGCCCTGCCAACCCTGCACGAGCCCTGCCAGCAGCACGCAAGCCCTGCCTCGCCACACAAGCCACAAGTCCCGGCCTGTGAGAGGTGCTCCATGCACCTCCTCTTGACCGGTTGTGATATATACTAGAAGCCCAGTGCACAAAATTTGTGCACTTGGGGGGTCCCCCAGCCTGGCCTGTGCCCTCTCACAGTGTGGAAGCCCTGATATTGATAACCCCAAAGAGGTAGGCCCCACACACCCATCTGGGGCTCCTCAATAGATTCCCCCAAAGAGGTAGGCCAGAGCTGGGGGTCCCGCCTCCACAGCGTGCAGAGCTGCAGGACCCGGCTCCTCCACATGAGGTGGCAGGTACACCGGATCCTGCCTCCATGCCATACACGCAGAGTCAAGTCCCTGCCCACCTGTGCGCTCCTCGTTGCACATGCAGCCCCGCTCACCCGCGCTCTCCCGCTGCACACGCAGTCTCCTTGTGACAGTGTGAGGGCGTGACAACAACCTAGGCTATTATTAGTATAGATATAGAGAAAGTGATATCTATCTCTATAGGTATATTGATCTCTAGGTAGATATGTAAATGCATAGATATACAAAAAGGTTTAGTTTAAGAAATTGGGTCACTGTGATCTACAGTCGACTATAAATATACATATATCCATATCCATCTATATCTATATCTATATATCTATAACTATATTTATCTATCATCTATATAATGTATATAGAATCTATATCTATCTACATCTATTTCTCTGGAGAACCCTGACTAATATAGTGACAATGCATGTTCCCTGACTTTAAGTAAACAATGAAAATCATTTCTGAAGGCATAGGAATCCACTTGAACTGGGAGTGGGTTGCTGAAAGAAAAGTGTTATAGCTTTGTCTTGAAACCTCTCTGAGGCTGTAATAGGTGGAGAAAGATGTCACTGTCTTATCAAAAATAGCAGCATGTACAAGGCAAAAAAAGACTGACAGCACAGGCTTAAAGAATAATTAATAGTTGTTTTGCTGAAAAAAATTTAAGGTAGGTGAGAGACAATGAGTTAAAGGTAATGAATCTTTAAGCCAGCTGAACAGCCCACACTTTCTCAACCACACACATGAGCAAGACAGAGAAACTCCATTTAAATTACCCAGCCCTAGCCAGTTTGGCTCAGTGGATAGAGCATTGGCCTGCAGACTTAAGGGTCCCAGGTTCGATTCTGGTCAAGGGCACATGCCCAGGTTGTGGTTTGATCCCCAGTGGGGGGCTTGTAGGAAGCAGCCAATCAATGATTCTCTCTCATCATTGATGTTTCTATCTCTCCCTCCCTCTTTCTTTCTCTCTAAAATAAGTAATATATATATTTTAAAATAATTTCCCTAGTATAAAATATTCCCTTCTCTTTCAACCCTATTCTCAAATACCTAGCCCCTGCATCTAGCCCCTTTGTTGTTGATCATCAGTGGTGTTTCACTAATATTTAGACCCACCCTCTACCACCCTCTCCTCCCTGTGAAGCTTTTGACTTGTCTTAGCACATCAAAGAGTAATCTCATGTAGGGCTATGGACAATCATGTACTAATTTTTAATTTCATTGCTAACATTTCATTTAGTCAGCCTTCTTTTGTGAATGCTGTGTATGTGCCAAGTCTTTTGTGATATAATTAGAGAGTGGTAAAATAATCAGTGGTCCCTATCCCCCATGTCTTTAAGAGTGTATGGTAGTATTGTTTAAGTTGTCAGAAAAAGGGGTTAGAAAACTGTGCAAACATAATTATTAAGACTCAGCTTATGTTTCTTAAATATATATCGGAGATGATCTCTAGACTGAAATTTTTGCACTGATGGTAGAGCTAATTATATTCCAATAAGTAAAATTATATATTTCACAATGTAAGTATTAAAATCACTACAACATAGAAATCAATAGCCTGCCATAAAAGAAAAAAATGCTATTCAATAGGATTTTCATTTTAAAAACATACATTTGAGTTAGATCTATAAGATGATATGATTTATTATAAATTAACAGTAAGAATAGGTAGATTTTAGAGGAATTCTATAAGTAATGTCACAGAATCACCTTCCTGAGCTAACTAATTAGCTTATTAAAGTATCACATCTCACTGAAAAGCAGTTTTTCTTGAAGCTTGTCAGCTGTATGATTGAGTGACATGGAAATATCTCTTGGTATTTTATGGATATGTGATCCTTGGTATTCAGTAATGAAACTGCTCTTCTGTGTTTGTAGAGGAAGAGCATTCAATTTTCATGGAAATGTCAGAAAGATTATATTGTTTTCTTTTATTTATTTTTATTGTTTTGGTCTGAGATATAGTTGAAAGCCTGCCAATGGTGTCCTTTGCAGTTGCTTCAAAAGCCATAAAACAGTTGGTACAACCTGAAATGCTAATTTATTGTGAATGCCAAAGATAGGAATCTTTTAAAGTAAAAATAATGTGAGATCAGTGAATTTCAAGTTGAAGATAAAGCATTTCAAGTTTTGAATATCTTTCTACTTATTTATAATAATTTCCCTAATCTTCCAATAAAATCATATACAGTGGGTTTACCATGTATAGAATCAATAAGTGTTCTGTAACAATTATGTAGGCTGTATACTTGCATAAAATCAATAACTGCTTAATCAAAAAGTGAACAAAAGAAGTAATGGATTAATACATTCATTCATATTTGGAGAGTTCTCTTTTCCTAAATTGCTCTTTGAGTTACTTTCAATTATTCTAAATGTCTCTTCCATGAAATAAGTTCTTATACCTTTAGCTCAATTTGTTTCCTATCTCATTTTAACCAATATTATACTAGTTAGCACACTGGCAAGTTTCATTTTAATAAATATTAACCTATAGGTCTTAACATTCATTTGAATTCTCATATATGCTATTGCACAACAGGTCAGCATTACACACAGGAAGGTGGGAAAAGGAAAAAATAGAGCACTTAACAGAAAAACAAAAATTAATAGAACTGAGCAAGCAACCTATTAAACTTCAGCTAGCATGAAAGGAGACACATTAATTATTCATTCATTCATTCATTCATTCATATATTCAACTGTAAATGTTTGTGATCCTACCAGATAGTAGAGTATAGAGAAAGACAATCCTATATAATAAAAGCCTAATATGCTAAGTGTCCGGTCGTTTGTTGAATCAATCAAAGCGTAATTTACTAATGATATGCTAAGGCCACTCAGCAGCTCACTATGACATGCACTGACCACCAGGGAGCGACAGTCAACCAGTTGACCAGTCGCTATGATGTGCACTGACCACCAGGGGGCAGACGCTCAGACTGGTAGGTTAGCTTGCTGCTGGGGTCTGGCCAATTGGAATTGAGCAAGATGGGCTGAACATGCCCTGGAGCCCTCCCTCGGTCCCTCCCCTGCTGGCCAACCTCCTGCATCCCTCCCAGGCCCTGATCATGCACCCATGGGGTCCCTCAGCCTGGCCTGCACCCTCTCACAATCCAGGACCCTTTGGGGGATGTCGGAGAGCTGGTTTTGGCCCACTCCCACAGGCAAGGCCAAGGGATCCTACTGGTACACGAATTTGTGCACCGGGCCTCTGGTGATGAATAAGTACTATGGCAGGTGATAGCAAAATGTGTAAGTATAGGGTGGGTTTTTAACAGAAAGTTTGCATAACACGGTTTGTTGGGTTAGAAAAGGCTGTGTCCAGGGCATAATGCCTGGAAATGTGCTAACCAGAGGAATATTAACAAAGGGGTATGATGGAGATTGTTAATTGTGCTCAACCTCTATTCTCCTTTTTCACATTTAATAATGAGTTTCCTGATAGTGCATCACCATTAGCAGGACATATGACTACCCAGATAAATAATAGGATTCCCAACTGGAGGTTTGTTCACATGACTACCAGGTTCTCATTACAATATGGTAGTTCTATTTTTAATTTGTTTTTAAATATATTTTATTGATTTTAGAGAGGAAGGGAGAGGGAGAGAGAGATAGAAACATCAATGATGAGAGAGAATCATTGATTGGCTTCCTCCTGCACGCCCCTCACTGGGGATCGAGCCCACAACCCAGGCATGTGCCCTTGGTCGGAATCGAACCTGGGACCCTTTAGTCCGCAGGCCGATGCTCTATCCATTGAGCCAAACCAGCTAGGGTGTATTTTTAATTTTTTTGAGAAACTGCTATGCTGTTTTCCAAGGTGGTTGCACCTATTTACATTCCCACATACAGTGAAAGAGGGTTCCCTTTTCTCCACAACCTTGCCAAGTCTTTACATCTTGTATTTTGATAATAGGTATTAGGTGATATCTCATTGTGGTTTTGATTTAAACTTTCTTGATGATTCTTGAAGGTGAGCATTTTTTGTTTTCATTTGACTGTTGGCAATCTGCATGTCTTTTTTGGAAAAATGTCTACTCAGATATTCTGCCCAATTTTAATCAATGTACTTGTTTTTGTTCCATTTAGTTTTATGAGTTTTACTTATTTCAGAATTTAAATAAATGGAATCATGCAATGTGTTCTTTTTAATTTGCTTTTTATCATCGAGCATACTATTTTTAAATTCATGCATGGTGTTGAGTGTATGTGAAAGCTACTTCTTTTTATTTTTGAGAATTGCTCCATTTTATGAATATAGTACAAGACATAGTACAATGTACTTATCAATTAAACTGATGGAAATTTCAGTGGTTTCCTGTTTGGGGGTAGTATGAATAAAGCTTAGAGCAGTGATGGTGTGTGTTCTGTAAGGGCATAGTTTTCTATTTTTACCTTTATGACCCTTCACAGCTAACCACTTATTTTTTTTACCATCTCTTAAGCAACATCTAGGCATATACAAAAATCAGCCTTGCACTTCATGTAGATGTAGATGAGAGAAAAATTTTATTATAAGGGTCTGGGTAACAAATATTTTAGTATTTTTGTGTTTAATACCCAAAACCAGCCACAGAAAATACATAAACAAATGAGTGTGGCTGTATTCCAATAAAAACTTTACAAACAGAAATTGGGCTCCATTTAGCTTAGCCCATGAGCTATATATAGTGTTCTGGCCTCCCTCCTGATCTGTGCATGTACACTAATAAAATTTAAAAAAAATAGAAATTATATAAAACTGTAAAATATTCCTTGATTGTAAATACTGAATTAATTTGTAAGTATTCATAGAAACATGAATTGGACAATAAAGAGATACGAGGTAATAAACACTTGACACTATTGGAAAATTATATCCATAAACACACATCTATTGTATTCATGCTATCTGAGAAAATGGGTTTAACAAGTAAGAGCATTTGCCTAACTTCTAACCCAACTATTCCTGCTGCCCAAATCCTCCTTGCACACTGGAACGGTGTCTATTTCTGATTTTGATGAGGGCACAACTCACAAACTTTTATGACAGTAAAACACAGTCCCCCTAGTCTTAAGGACACGGGCATGAGATGTGGAGAAGTATTGCCTGGGGTCTGAATATTGTCTCAAGAATAAGTATTTATAGTTACAAAGATGTCTTGTGCTGGCGCTGTCCATCATGTCCCAGTGATAGAGACTGGCAATTAATAAATTTATTGTTTGTGATATACAGAGTTTTCTATGATGGAGGTCAAGGTAGTGCATTTCTGTTGCCCAAGTTTAAGGGTAGTACTTATAGAAAAAACATCCTTATAAAAATATAAACTAGACCATTGTTCCTTGTTGTTTAATAACTTCCAGTAGATTTCCATTGCATCTAAAATAAAATCCATATTCTTTCCTATGGCTCCCCATGTGTTAGAGCTTGCTTATTGTTGCAAATTCTGATTTCACTGTCCCTCAGCCTACCAAGTTCCAACCTGCTGACCTCCATTCTTATTTTCACGAAAAAAGGGAGGGGGGAAATCAAAGCTTCCCAAGGAGAAATATTTCTGTCCCTTTCATTTAGATATTCTAGGACACAGAACAGTGCCTGGTAGATAACAGGTGATCAATAAGTATTTTTAAATAAGGGAGTGAGAACATTTTATATAGGCAAAGGAAGGAGGAATGCTTTCCATGTGGACGGAATGGTTTGAGCACATTCTTAGTGGTGCTAAATTTATATTTTGTTTTGAGGAATGACTAGCAAAAATACAATAATGAGACTTAAAAGGAGGAGGTTATGTTACATAATAAGGCAGTTAGAAATGATTTCATGAAAATGATGGAAAAAAATCCTATGATATTAACAGGAGTGTTTATGCTTTAGAATTGTATAATGCTTTGCAGTTTCCAAGCACTTTCACATATGCAATCTCGTTTACACAAGGTCTCCGTTTTTCTAACTTAATGGAGGCTAGGGATGCATGAAAGCTTAATTAGAGACAGAAGGATAACACTTTCTTTTTCCAATGATCCATATGTGTCTGGTGAAAGAACAAAAAGAAGTTTTGTTTTGTTCTTTTTAAGACTCACCCCAGAACTTGCAATTTTATTCATTTCTGAAAATGGAAAATGACTATAGCTGCCAACTCAAAATTCTTCTCAAGTAAGAAGTTGAGTAAGAAGCCAAATGTCTTGTCTGTGAGAAAAAACTTATGTATCGGTAGTTAGCCATCTGAATGCCACCTCCGGATAAGAAGGAAATGAACATGTGTTCATTTGATCTAACACTTGAAAATGTAATCGCTCACATTGCGCTCCCAAGACTCATTAGCTTGTGTTTCAAGAGCACTGCTGAGCACCAGGGCTCATGCCCATTTCACAATTAAATACATATGAACACACTTAAAAGTGAATTAAAAACAATTACTCAGTCCGTATATATAACTAGAATTTTCTTAGTAGCATTTGTTCAGTAGTTTTCAACTAGCCAGGAAATTACTTAAAAAGAGCCAGGCACAGTTTACAAAATGATTCTTACTACTTTTAGGACAAACTAATAAAAGAAAATAAGAATTTCATTAGTTATATGGAAATTTACTTAATTAGCATAGGCTCAAAATATGAATTTAGCATGTCCATTTTACTTAACAGTTTATTTACCTAAATCAAGCTTACAAATTCCTCCCTCCTAGCCCTTGGGTAAATTTCATCCAACATTAATGGAGGAAAAAAATAGATTATACTGAACTTGTAAAAGTAATGTTTTTGTTGCCTATAATATTACGTAAGTTCTTCTCTGTTGTTTTGAGACTTTCTTCAGTCCTTTCTCACGTCATCACTGACTTTTACTGTTTGTTTTAGGAATCATAGTTTTAACTGGACATATTTTTTGGAATTCCTGAGGTCACTTTACAACAGTGACTTAAAATCCTATAATCATAAAGCTATAAAGACCTGCAATGGCCATGTTTAGAAACTAGGTTAAAGAGTATTCATTTCTGCATTTTCAATAAAATTTTTCTTTCTTATACAAATGGTCCATAAATGTGTCTTCCTATAAATTATAGCATTTTCTGCTGCACTTTACACATGATGCTTTATTTTTTACTAGAGGCCCAGTGCATGAAATTTGTGCAGGGTGGGTTCCCTCAGCCCATCTTGCAATCTCTCCTATCTGGGACATCTTTCTCACAATCTGGGACTACTGTCTTCTAACTGCTCACCTGCCTGCCTGCCTGACCACCCCTAACCACTCTGCCTGCCTGATCTCCCCTAACCGTCTTTGCCTGCAGCCTGATCGCCCCTAACCGCTCTCCCCTGCCAGCTTGATTGACCCTAACCACCTCTGCTGCGGCCCCTGCCACCGTGGCTTTGTCCAGAAGGATATCCAGAAGACGTCCAGTCTATCTGGTCTAATTAGCATATTACCCTTTTATTAGTATAGATTATCTGTATCTGAGCACTTCCTTACACATGCATAAATATACAAAACTATAAGATGCTGATTATTGACAGGTTTTCCATACTCTGTATTAAAATAATATTTCATCCTATATAATAAAAGGGTAATATGCAAATTGACCCTAATGGTGGAACAACCAGGAATGAACAGTCGCTATTACACGCAGTGACCACCAGGGGGCAAATGCTCAGTGCAGGAGCTGCCCCTTGGTGGTTAGTGTGCTCCCACAGGGGGAGCTCTGCTCAGCCACAAGCTGAGCTGATGGCTGTGAGCACAGTGGCCATGCTAAGGATGTCCGACTGTGACTTAGGCGGGCTTAAGCCACAGTCGAACATCACCTGAGGGCTCTCAGGCTGCCAGAGGGATGATGTCCAACTGCCAGCTTAGGCCTGAGGGTTTCCGGCTGCGAGTGGGTACAGGCCGGGCGGAGGGACTCCGGGGGGGGGGACCCCCCCCCCCCCCCACGCTGGAGTGCATGAATTTTCATACACAGGGCCTCTAGTATTAAATAAATGACTATAATAATGTCATTTGATTTTCATGTTTAATTCTATTGATTTTCATGTTTAATTCTAACTCCTGAGAAATAAGGGGCTACATTAGTCTTATTTCACCATGGTTTTCCCATACTTTCCACAAATCTTGGATTATATAAAACTATTGAGCTAAAAATTTTGAAAATTTATTTTATTCCTGGCAGTAATCTGCATTTTTGGCCACCATTAACTCACTTAATCTTCAGAAAATCCTTTCCTCTGAGGTAGGACATTCTTATTTTATAGATGAAAAAAGAAATGAAGGGAAAAATAATTTGTTCAATACTTCACAGTATAAAGTGGCAAATTCAGGAGACATGTGCCATTCATAAATATTTTAATGGACAAATAAATTGTGAAAAGTTACATAAAATATGAAGATAATTAGCTAATTTTGAAATATATATA
>NW_005371693.1:2900088-2901542 GCF_000412655.1 Myotis brandtii
ATGTGTGTTTATAAAATAAAATATTCTATATATATGTAACCCTGGAAACTAGAGACATAAATTAATGGGTTACTTAGGATGGCAGTTTACTTTCTATAGAATATTGGTATTTTCTATTTAGTTTTCATAGAAGGATTTTATCTTCAACTCATAATCAAAATAAATCCATTTAAACAATATATCTGTTCATAAGAAAATAAATTATTTGATCTCTGTATAAGAATCAGACTATCACAGAGAAACAAGTTGGTATCAACTTGCAAACCAGAATCATAATTGTAAACTTTTCCTGGAGAGACTGGTTAATGTGAAGTCATTGTGAACTCATTGTGAGCACAAAGGTGACTATCACATCTAAAATGTCTTCTATATTGTATTACATATTATATCTCCATAACTTATTTATTTTATAACTGGAAATTTAGTTTATACTTCTTAAAAATGTCAGCATAGGAAATAGAGTCTATAATCTACACTAATAAAACAGAAACATGGTAATTAGCGTACGACCGCTACCCTTTTCATTGGCTAATCAGTGAGTATATGCAAATTAACTGTCAGCCAAGATGGCGGCCGGCAGCCAGGCACTGAAGCGAGCATGAGGCTTGTTGCTGCGGACTCCAACGTTCCCTGCCTCACTTGCTGGCCTCTCAGCTGCAACTCTAAGCAACTATGTACTATGTTGCAAATAAGAAGCTAAATAAAACCCCAGAAACCGGCTTCCATTCAGCCGGGCTTGGACCGCAACATTGTATCGATGTTTTCAGTGGCGAGGCCTCAGAGCTAAAGCTGGCCCAGAATAAAAAAAAAAAGAAAAGAAAAGAAAACAAGGAGCGGGGCCAAGCTTTAGTCACTCACCGGCCGGAAAACAGCCCTCAGCCCCTCACCCAGACTGGCCAGGCACCCCAGTGGGGACCCCCACCCTGATCCAGGACACCCTTCAGGGCAAACCAGCCAGCCCCTACCCATGCACCAGGCCTCTATTCTATATAGTAAAAGGGTAATATGCCTCCCAGCACCGGGATCAGCGGAGCAGCGAGGCTCCCGGCACCAGGATCAGCGTGACAGGGGGCAGCGCCCAAACCCCCTGATCGCCCTGTGGCTCTGTGTGTGACAGGGGGCGGGGCCACAACCTCCCTATCCGCCCTGCTCTGTGTGTGACAGGGGAAGGCACCCCAACCCCCTGATCAGCCCTGCTCTGTGCATGATAGGGGGGAGCTCCCCAATCTCCTGATTGCCCTGCGGCTCTGTGTTTGACAGGGTGCTGCGCACCCACCCCCTGATCGGCCCTGCTCTGTGTGTGACAGGGGGCAGCGCCCCAACCCCCCTGATGGGCCCTGCTCTGAGAGTGACAGGGGGCAGCGCCCCAACCCCCCTGATGGGCCCTGCTCTGAGAGTGACAGGGGGCAGCACCCCAACCCCCTGATCAGCCCTGCTCTGTGCCGGATAGGGGG